>NC_041381.1:463232487-463258764 GCF_002162155.2 Triticum dicoccoides
CAACATCTTCAACAACACCAACTCCTCTCAACCCTAGTTCATCTCTTGTGTTCAATCTTTGTACGGGAACTATAGATTGGTGCTTGTGGGTCACTAGTAGTGTTGATTACATTGTGTAGTTGATTACTATATGGTTTATTTAGTGGAAGATTATATGTTAAGATCCATTATGCTATTTAATAACCCTCTGATCTTGAGCATGATTATCATTTTTGAGTAGTTACTTTTGTTCGTGAGGTCATGGGAGAAATCATGTTGCAAGTTATCATGTGAACTTGATATATGTTCGATATTTTGATAATATGTATGTTGTGATTCCCTTAGTGGTGTCATGTGAACATCGACTACATGACACTTCACCATATTTGGGCCTAAGGGAATGCATTGTGGAGTAGTTATTAGATGATGGGTTGCGAGAGTGACAGAAGCTTAAACCCTAGTTTATGCGCTATTCGTAAGGGACCAATTGGATCCAAAAGTTTAATGCTATGGTTAGAATTTATTCTTAATACTTTTCTCATAGTTGTGGATGCTTGCGAGGGGGTTAATAATAATTAGGAGGTTTGTTCAAGTAAGAACAACACCTAAGCACCGGTCCACCCACATACCGAATTATCAAAGTAGCGAACATGAATCGAACCAACATGATGAAAGTGACTAGATGAAATTCCCGTGTACCCTCAGGAACACTTTGCTTATCATAAGAGACCGTTTTGGCATGTCCTTTGCATCAAAAGGATTGGGCTACCTTGCTGCACTTTTGTTACTACTACCATTACTTGCTCGTTACAAATTATCTTGCTATCAAACTACTCTGTTACTTACAATTTCAACACTTGCAAACATTTCCTTGCTGAAAACCACATATCATTTCCTTCTGCTCCTCGTTGGGTTCGACACTCTTACTTATTGAAAAGGCTACAATTGACCCCATATACTTGTGGGTCATCATGTTGCAAGGTGTGAAGTTGAGTCGGACTCAAAGCCCGACCACTGCAGAAGATAGAGAGAAAATGGAAGTCATTCCCCATGCCTCAGCCATAGGTTCTATCATGTATGCTATGCTGTGTACCAGACCTGATGTGTGCCTTTCCATAAGTTTGGCAGGGAGGTAGCAAAGTAATCCAGGAGTGGATCATTGGACAACCGTCAAGAACATCATGAAGTACCCGAAAAGGACCAAGGATATGTTTCTCATTTATGGAGGTGACGAAGAGCTTCGACATTGATCCGGATGACTCTAAGGCCAAACCGAATACGTATTTATATTGAATAGTGGAGCTGTCAGTTGGTGCAGTTCCAAGCAGAGCATCATGGAGGGATCTACGTGTGAAGTGGAGTCCATAGCTTCTTCGGAAGCAGCACATGAAGGAGTCTGGATGAAGGAGTTCATATCCGATCTGGGTGTAATACGCAGTGCATCGGGGCCAATGAAAATATTTTATGAAAATACTGGAGCAATTGCCATGGATAAGGAATCCAGGTTTCACAAGAGAACCAAACACATCAAGAGACGCTTCAACTCCATTCGTCAAAAGGTCAAGGATGGAGACACAGAGATTTGCAAAATACATACATATCTGAATGTAGCAGACCCATTGATTAAGCCTGTTCCGTGAGCAAAACATGATCAGCACCAAGACTCCATGGGTGTTAGATTCATTACAATGTAATCTGGATTATTAACTCTAGTTCAAGTGGGAGACTGAAGGAAATATGCCCTAGAGGCAATAATAAAGTTGTTATTTTATATTTCCTTATTCATGATAAATGTTTATTATTCTTGCTAGAATTGTATTGATCGGAAACTTAAATACATGTGTGAATACATAAACAAATATCGTGCCCCTAGTAAGCCTCTACTAGACTAGCTCATTCATCAAAGATGGTTAAGGTTTCCTAACCATAGACATGTGTTGTCATTTGATAACGGGATCACTTCATTAGGAGAATGATGTGATGGACAAGGCCCATCCATTAGCTTAGCATATTGATCGTTCAGTTTATTACTATTGCTTTCTTGATGACAAATACATATTCCTTCGAATATGAGATTATGCAACTCCAGAATACCGGAGGAATACCTTGTGTGCTATCAAATGTCACAACGTAACTGGGTGATCATAAAGATGGCCTACAAGTATCTCCGAAGGTGTTTGTTGAGTTGTCATAGATCGAGATTAGGATTTGTCACTCCGAGTATCGGAGAGGTATCTCTGGGCCCTCTCGGTAATACACATCATAAGAAGCCTTGCAAGCAAAGTGACTAAGGAGTTAGTTGCAAGATGATGTATTATGGAATGAGTAAAGAGACTTGCCGGTAATGAGATTGAACTAGGTATGAAGATACCGACGATCGAATCTCGGGCAAGTAACATACCGATGGACAAAGGGAATTACGTTTGTTGTCATAAGGTTCCACCGATAAAGATCTTCATAGAATATGTAGGAGCCAATATGGGCATCCAGGTTCTGCTATTCGTTATTGGCTAGAGAGGTGTCTCGGTCATGTCTACATAGTTCTCGAACCCGTAGGGTCTGCACGCTTAACATTCATTCATGATATAGTGTTATATGAGTTATATTATTTGGTGACTGGATGTTATTCGGAGTCCTGGATGAGATCACGGATATGACGAGGAGCTCCGGAATGGCCCGGAGGTAAAGATTGATATATAGGACGAAGATATTTGGACACTAGAAGAGTTTTGAAGTGCACCGGGTAGTCATCGGTTACCGGAAGGGGTTCCGGACACCCCCGGTAGATGTATGGACCTTATGGGCCAAAGGGGGGGGACAGACCAACCCACAAGGGGGCTGGCGTGCCCCTCTCCCTGGCCGCCCACCCTAGGGAAGGATAGGGGGGAGGACTAGCCCCTCCTGCCTTCCCCTCGACATGGAAGAAAGGAAGGGGGGCGCCACCCTTCCCTGCCTTTCCCCTCCCACCTAGAAAGGACAGGGGGCGCGGCTTGGGGAGGACCCCAAGTAGGATTCAGCCTACTTGCGGCGCCTCATTGGCTGCTCCTCCCTCCCCCGACCTATATATATGAGGGAGGGGGGCACCACACATAATTACGACAATCTCTTAGTCGTGTGCGACGCCACCCTCCATAGTTTTATCCCTCGGTCATATTTTTGTAGTGCTTAGGCGAAGCCCCGTGGAGCTAGCTTCACCATAACCATCACCACACCGTCGTGCTGCCGGCACTCATCCACTACTTTGCCATCTTGCTGGATTAAGAAGGCGAGGACGTCACCGAGCTGAACGTGTGATGAACGCGGAGGTGTCCTATGTTCGATACTCGGTCAGTTGGATCGCAAAGAAGTTCGATTACATCAACCATGTTACTAGATGCTTGCGCTTACGGTCTACGAGGGTACATAGACACACTCTCCCCTCTCATTGCTATGCATCTCCATGGGTAGATCTTGCGTGTGCGTAGAAATGTTTTTGTTTTCCATGCAACGTTCCCCAATACCATGTATTAAAAAAATGCTCCATTGCTTCACTTATATTTGTTATATCACGTGGTCCAACTAGAAACACAATAAAATCTCTTTTCTTCACTTATATTTCTTTTAGAGGGGCTAATAACTATTGGTTGTTGGCATGCCATTACTATGTTGGTACGAAAATTGATAAGTATGCATTGGTGGTATAATTAAAACTTGCATGAACAATATTTAGGACTTATAAACTTGAGAACTAGATTTTGAGCAATTGTTTGTGATAATTTGTGGGTAATTGATGAGCGTAAGGGTAAATAAGCTAGTTTTTAATACTTAAAAGATGTTATTCAAGTTGATGGTACCTGAGCCGTTCTTTAATTAATAAATTAAAAGTTGGGAACTTAAGCTACTACTCGAATTGATTGAAGTGTTGAAGTGGTGCTGTAAATAGGCTAGCCACTTTGGTTTAGGCCAAGATGCATAACACGTCTCTACTCACCAAAGTACCCCCTCGGAGTACTTGGTGCAAGGTTCTACGCTAATAACACAAGACACTTGTGTAGTATGTTGAGCTCTTTATGATTAATGTGGGTGAAAGTGCAACTAATCCCTGGGTGGTTTTGGTAATTCATAAAAACATATAGCTCATTGAACTAATATTCTTTCAAGCTAAATATTTTAGAGAGTTCAATGAATGGCATGGCATGGACTAGGAATGTGGACCCCTCAAAATGCCAACGACAAGCATTGGCTAAATCTCAAGACTCTTCATTTCTATTTTAGTGATCCAAGATCACACTGAGTCCATAGGAAAGCCAATATTATTAAAAGGGGATGAGGTGTTGCTTAATGGCTTACTTGCTCAAATGATGAGTCATATTCCTCCAAAGACCTCAACCTCTTTCTCATTCCAAATATGTCAAAACCCGAAACTCCAACTCGGCCCACCGATATGTTCCTAGAGAAAATTTAGCTGAAAGTTGATAGTAGCAATTATGCGGATTGGGTCCGTAAACTGAGGATTGTCCTCGTTGCTTCGTAGAAGGCTTACGTCCTTAATGCACCACTCAGTGTGCTAAACCTCGAACGTCGTCTGTGGATGTTGCGAACGTCTGACATACATGTTTTCATAACTACATGATAGTTCAGTTAAACGGTTTAGAGTTGAGGCATCAAAGACGATTTTGAAATGTCGCGGAACATATGAGATGTTTCCAGGGCTGAAATTGGGATTTCAGGCTCATTCCCACGTCAAGAGGTATAAGACCTCCGACAATTTTCTTAGCCTACAAACTAAGGGAGAAAAGCTCAATCGTTGAGCCTGTACTCAGATTGTCTGAGTGCAACGATCACTTGAATCGAGTGGGAGTTGATCTTCCAGATGAGATATTGATGTTTCTCCAAAGTCATTGCCACCAAGCTGCTAGAGCTTCGTGATGAACTATAACATATCAGGGATAGATATGATGATCCTTGAAATATTGGCGATGTTTGACACCGCGAAAGTAGAAATCAATAAGGAGCATCAATTATTGATGGTTGGTGAAACCACTAGTTTCAAGAAGGGCAAGGGCAAGAAGGGATACTTCATGAAACGGCAAATCAGCTGCTGCTCTAGTGAAGAAACCCAAGGTTGAACCCAAACCCGAGACTAAGTGCTTCTGTAATAAGGGGAACAGCCACTGGAACAGAATTACCCTAGATACTTAGTAGATAAGAAGGCAGGCAAGGTCGATGGAAGTATATTGGATATTATGTTAATGTGTACTTTACTAGTACTCCTAGTAGCACCAGGGTATTAGATACCGGTTTGGTTGCTAAGTGTTGGTAACTCGAAATAAAAGCTACGGAATAAACGGAGACTAGCTAAAGGTGAGCTGACGATATGTGTTGAAAGTGTTTCCAAGGTTGATGTGATCAAGCATCACACGCTCCCTCTACCATCGAGATTGGTGTTAAACCTAAATAATTTTTATTTGGCATTTGCGTTGAGCATAGACATGATTGGATTATGTCTATCGCAATACGGTTATTCATTTAAGGAGAATAATGGTTACTCTGTTTATTTGAATAATACCTTCAATGGTCTTGCACCTAAAATGAATGGTTTATTGAATCTCGATCATAGTGATACACACATTCATGCCAAAAGATATAAGGTAGTAATGATAGTACCACATACGTGTGGCACTGAGTCATATTGGTATAAAACACATGAAGAAGCTCTATGTTGATGGATCTTTGGACTCACTCGTTTTGAAAAGTTTGAGACATGCGAACCATGTCTATTGGTGTATATGCATGAAGAAGCTCCATGGAAATGGACCGTTTGGACTCACTTGATTTTGAATCACTTGAGACATGCAAATCATACCACATGGGCAAGATGACTGAAAGCCTCGTTTTCAGTAAAATGGAACAAGAAAGCAACTTGTTGGAAGTAATACATTTTGATGTGTGCAGTCCAATGAGTGCTGAGGCACGTAGTGTATATCGTTATGTTCTTACTTCACGGATGATTTGAGTAGATACTGAGTATATTTACTTGATGAAACACAAGTCTGAATTATGGAATGGTTCAAGTAATTTCAGAGTGAAGTTGAAGATCATCATGACAAGAGGATAAAATGTCTATGATATGATCATAGAGATGAGTATCTGAGTTACGAGCTTTGGCACGCAATTAAGACATTGTGGAAATTGTTTCACAATTAATACCGCCTAGAACACCATAGTGTGATGGTGTGTCCGTACATCATAGTTGCACCCTATTGGATATGGTGCGTACCATGATGTCTCTTATCGAATTACCACTATCGTTCATGGGTTAGGCATTAGAGACAACCGCACTCACTTTAATAGGGCACCACGTAATTCCGTTGAGACGACACCATTTGACCTATGGTTTGGAGAAACCTAACTTGTCGTTTCTTAAAGGTTTGGGGCTGCGACGCTTATGTGAAAAAGTTTCAGGTTGATAAGCTCGAACCCAAAGCGGATAAAATGCATCTTCATAGGACACCCAAAAATAGTTGGGTATACCTCCTAATTCAGATCCGAAAGCAATAGGGGTTGTTTCTTGAATCGGGTCCTTTCTCGAGGAAAAGTTTGTCTCGAAAGAATTGAGTGGGAGGATGGTGGAGACTTGATGAGGTTATTGAACCGTCACTTCAACTAGTGTGTAGCAGGGCACAGGAAGTTGTTCCTGTGGCGCCTACACCAATTGATGTAGAAGCTTATGATAGTGATCATGAAGTTTCAGATCAAGTCACTGCCGTACCTCGTAGGGTGACAAGGATGCGTACTACTTCAGAGTGGTACAGTAATCCTGTCTCGAAGGTCATGTTGCTAGACAACAATGAACCTACGAGCTATGGAGAAGCGATGGTGGGCCCATATTCCGACAAATGGTTAGAAGCCATGAAATCCGAGATAGGATCCATGTATCAGAACAAAGCATGGACTTTGGTGGACTTGCTCGATGATTGGCAAGCCATTGAGATAAATGGATCTTTAAGAAGAAGACGGACGTGGACGGTAATGTAACCGTCTATGAAGCTCGACTTGTGGCGAAGAGTTTTTCACAAGTTCAAGGAAGTTGACTATGATGAGATTTTCTCATCAGTAGCGATGCTTAAGTCCGTCGGAATCATGTTAGCATTAGCTGCACTTATGAAATCTGCCAAATGGATGTCAAAACGAGTTTCCTTACCAGTTTTCGTAAGGAAAGGTTGTATGCGATACAATCAGAAAGGTTTTGTCGATCCTAAGGGTGCTAAAAGGTATGCTAGCTCCAGCGATCCTTCTAAGGACTGGAGTAAGCATCTCGGAGTTGGAATGTACGCTTTGATGAGATGATCAAAGATTTTGGGTTTATACAAAGTTTATGAGAAATTTGTATTTCCAAAGAAGTGAGTGGGAGCACTATAGAATTTCTAATAAGTATATGTTGTTGACATATTGTTGATCAGAAATGATGTAGAATTTCTAGAAAGCATATAGGGTTGTTTGAAAGGTGTTTTTCAATAGAAAACCTGGATTAAGCTGCTTGAACATTGAGCATCAAGATCTATGAGGATAGATCAAAAACGCTAAATGGTAGTTTCAAATGAGCACATACCTTGACATGATCTTGAAGGTGTTCAAGATGGATCAGTCAAAGAAGGAGTTCTTGCCTGAGTTGTAAGGTACGAAGTTAAGACTTAAAGCTCGACCACGGCAGAATAGAGAGAAAGGACGAAGGTCGTCCCCTATGCTTCAGACATAGGCTCTATAGTATGCTATGTTGTGTACCGCACCTGATGTGTGCCTTGCTACATACCTGGCAAGAGGGTACAAAGGTGATCAAGGAGTGGATCACCAGATAGTGGTCAAAATTATCCTTAGAGGAATAAGGATGTGTTTCTCGATTATGGAGGTGATAAAGAGTTCGGCGTAAAGGGTTACGTCGATGCAAGCTTTAACACCTATCCGAGTGACTCTGAGTAGCAAACCGGATACGTATAGTGGAGCAACCATTTGGAATAGCTCCAAGTGGAGCGTGGAAGCAGCATTTACAACATGACCTAGAGATTTGCGAAGTACATACGGATCTGAATGTTGCAGACCCTTTGACTAAAACCTCTCTCGCAAGCAAAACATGATCAAACCCCAGAACTCATTGAGTCTTAATCACATGGTGATGTGAACTAGTTTAGTGACACTAGTAAACTCTTTGGATGTTGGTCACATGGCGATGTGACCTGTCAATGTTAATCACATGGCGATGTGAACTAGATTATTGACTCTAGTGCAAGTGGGAGACTGTTGGAAATATGCCCTAGAGGCAATAATAAATTAGTTATTATTATTATATTTCCTTGTTCATGATAATCATTTATTATCCATGCTATAATTGTATTGATAGGAAACTCAGATACATGTGTGGGTACATAGACAACACCATGTCCCTAGTAAGCCTCTAGTTGACTAGCTCGTTGATCAATAGATGGTTACGGTTTCCTGACCATGGACATTGGATGTCGTTGATAACGGGATCACATCATTAGGAGAATGATGTGATGGACAAGACCCAATCCTAAGCCTAGCACAAAGATCGTGTAGTTCGTATGCTAGAGCTTTTCTAATGTCAAGTATCATTTCCTTAGACCATGAGATTGTGCAACTCCCGGATACCGTAGGAATGCTTTGGGTGTACCAAACTTCACAACGTAACTGGGTGGCTATAAAGGTGCACTACGGGTATCTCCGAAAGTGTCTGTTGGGTTGGCACGAATCAAGACTGGGATTTGTCACTCCGTGTAACGAAGAGGTATCTCTGGGCCCACTCGGTAGGACATCATCATAATGTGCACAATGTGACCAAGGGGTTGATCACGGGATGATGTGTTACGGAACAAGTAAAGAGACTTGCTAGTAACGAGATTGAACAAGGTATCGGGATACCGACGATCGAATCTCGGGCAAGTACAATACCACTAGACAAAGGGAATTGTATACGGGATTGATTGAGTCCTTGACATCGTGGTTCATCTGATGAGATCATCGTGGAACATGTGGGAGCCAACATGGGTATCCAGATCCCGCTGTTGGTTATTGACCGGAGAACGTCTCGGTCATGTCTGCATGGTTCCCGAACCCGTAGGGTCTACACACTTAAGGTTCGATGACACTAGGGTTATAAAGGAAGTTTGTATGTGGTTACCGAATGTTGTTCGGAGTCTCGGATGAGATCCCGGACATCACGAGGAGTTCCGGAATGGTCCGGAGGTAAAGATTTATATATGGGAAGTCCTGTTTTGGTCACCGGAAAAGTTTCCGGTGTTATCGGTAACGTACCGGGACCATCGGGAGGGTCCCGGGGGTCCACCAAGTGGGGCCACTGGCCCCAGAGGGCTGCATGGGCCAAGTGTGGAAGGGGAACAGCCCCAGGTGGGCTGGTGCGCCCCCCCCCCCACAAGGGCCCAAGGCGCCTAGGGTTTGGGGAGGGGGTGCCCCACCTTGCTTGGGGGGCAAGTTTCCCCCTCTCCCCCCCTTGGCTGCCACCCTAGATGGGTTTTGGGGCTGCCGCACCCCTAGGGGTGGGAACCCTTGAGGGGGCGCAGACCCCTCCCTCTCCCCTATATATACTTGAGGTTTTGGGGCTGCCAAACACAAGAGTTTCCACCTCTCCCTGGCGCAACCCTACCTCTCTTTCTCCTTGTCTCTCGCGGTGCTTGGCGAAGCCCTGCTGGATTACCACGCTCCTCCATCACCACCACGCCGTTGTGCTGCTGCTGGATGGAGTCTTCCTCAACCTCTTCCTCTCTCCTTGCTGGATCAAGGCATGGGAGACGTCATCGGGCTGCACGTGTGTTGAACGCGGAGGTGCCGTCCGTTCGGCACTAGGATCTCCGGTGATTTGGATCACGACGAGTACGACTCCTTCAACCCGGTTCACTTGAACGCTTCTGCTTAGCAATCTACAAGGGTATGTAGATGATTCTCCTTCCCCTCGTTGCTAGTCTCTCCATAGATAGATCTTGGTGACTCATAGGAAAATTTTGAATTTCTGCTACGTTCCCCAACAAAAACTCCTCCTCGCACTGTTAGTGGCTTCGCGCAAGCTGTGGCACTACTTTCAAGGCCATCCCATCAAGGTCGTCTCAGCCTACCCCCTGGAAAGGGTACTCAGGAGCCCCAATTCAGCAGGGAGGGTCGCCGAATGGAACATTGAACTGGAAGCATTCCAGCTAGAATTCAGCACTACCAGGGTTATTAAGGGAGCCGCGCTCGCAGATTTCGTGGCGGAATGGACAGAGGCGCCAGGGCTCAAAACGGGCGAGGACCAGTCGCTCTCTCCAGGGAGCGAAGCGCCGGACGGTTGGGTAATGTACTTTGATGGAGCGTTCTCATGGCAGGGCGCGGGGGCTGGCGCGGTGCTCATATCCCCCACTCAGGACAAGCTTTACTATGACGTGTAGCTGTGCTTCCAGCATGGGGAGAAGGTCTCCAACAACATAGCAGAGTACGAGGGCCTGATAGCGGGCTTGAAGGCAGCTGTCGCCTTGGGGGTAAAGCAAATCACCATCAAGGGCGACTCGCAACTCCTCGTCAACTTCTCCAACAAGGTATACGAGCCGAAGGATGAGCACATGGAAGCGTACCTCACGGAGGTCCGCAAGATGGAGAAACAGTTTTGGGGGTTGGAGTTGCAGCATGTGCCTCGAGGCACCAATCAAGAGGCTGACGACATCGCCAAGAGGGCATCCAGGCGGCTGCCTCAGGAACCTGGCATTTTCGAGGAGCGACTCTTCAAACCTTCGGCGACACCGACGCTATCGAGCACAGCGGAACCTAGGGAGGATCTCCCTCAGCCGCCCGCCTCGGGAGCCCCGGCCTGCGGCCCGGCCTCAGGGGCACGCCTGCTCCTGGCGTTGGAGCCTCAGGAAGAATGTTGGATGGCAGAGCTCAAGAACTACTTGGTGCAAAGGACCCTGCTGGAGAAGGAAGAGGACGCGGAGCGTGTGGCACGGCAGGCCACGGCCTACTGCGTAAAGGATGGGGAGCTCTACCAGAGGCGACCAAATGACGTGTCCCTACGTTGCATTCCCAGAGAGCAAGGGAAGGAGCTCTTGGCGGACATACACGGTGGAGACTGTGGGCACCACTCATCCTCGCGAGCCCTCATTGGCAAGGCGTTCCGCAGCGGGTTCTACTGGCCCACAGCACTCAGCAACGCCGTTGAGCTGGTGAACACTTGTGAGGCCTGCCAATTCCACGCCAAGCAGATCCACCAGCCGGCGGGGGCACTACAGACCATACCCCTCTCGTGGCCGTTCGCAGTTTGGGGGCTTGACATTATGGGCCCATTCCCTCGTGAGCCAGGGGGCTATCGCTACCTCTACGTCGCCGTTGACAAGTTCACCAAGTGGGCTGAGGTGGAAGCTGTCCGCACCATACCAGTGGGCTCAGCAGTCAAGTTCATCAAGGGCCTCGTGAGCCGATTTGGGGTGCCTAACCGTATTATCACCGACAACGGTTCGCAGTTCACCAGCAATCTCTTCAAAACATACTGTGCTAACCTTGGAGCGCAGATATGCTACACCTCAGTGGCACACCCCCGGAGCAACGGCCAGGCCGAGCGAGCCAGCGCGGATGTCCTGAGGGGCCTCAAAACCAGGACCTTCAAGAAGAAACAGGAGGCCTGCGGCAGGGGCTGGTACGACGAGCTCCAATCCGTGTTGTGGTCTATCTGCACGACCGTGGCCAAGCCGACCGGCGAGACCCCGTTCTTCCTCGTCTACGGAGCTGAGGTCGTCCTCCCTCACGAAGTCAGGCGTCATTCCGCACAGGTCCTAGCATTCGACGAGGCACAGCAGGACGCCATGCGGGGGACAGATCTCGTGCTGGGGAGGAACATCGTCGAGAAGCTGCGCTGCGAGCGGCAAGGTATCAACAGGCGCTGCGGCGGTACCACTGCCGCAACATCCGCCCCAGAACTCTTGAGGTAGGGGACCTCGTGCTTAGACGGGTTCTCTCCAGGGAGGGGCTGCACAAGCTCTCTCCCATGTGGGAGGGCCCATTCAAGGTTGTCATATTTCTAGGCCTGGCTCCGCGCGCTTGGAGACCCAGTAGGGGGTACCCGTCCAAAACGCATGGAACATTCAACATCTCCGAAGGTTCTACCCCTGACCAAGGCCCGGTGCCTGTGAAGAAGGCCAATGCCTGTGAAGTTGCTGCATTTGGGAAAAGGCCCGGTGCCTGTGAAGAAGGCCAATGCCTGTGAAGCTGCCGCATTTTGGAAAAGGCCCGGTGCCTGTGAAGAAGGCCAATGCCTGTGAAGCTGCCGCATTTTGGAAAAGGCCCGGTGCTTGTGAAGAAGGCCAATTCCTATGAAGCTGTCGCATTTTGGAAAAGGCCCGGCGCCTGTGAAGAAGAATAATGCCTGTGAAGCTCTCCGCCCGTGACACTCTCACGTAATAATGAGTAGGGATGTACACGCCCTGGAGTCTCCGGAGTGCCGCCCTCGGGCCTCAGGGGCTCCCGCCCATGCCCAGTGGCAACACTTAGCTCCGTGCTGGTGAGAAGACGTCGAAGACTAGATTAGGTGCCGGACGCGGCTTTTTCATTTGCTTTCTGCAGTTGGCTTGTCCGTTCCTATTTAAAGTTTTATTGGAGCTCTTGTCGTCTCTAGTTTGTGACCCTTTGCCTTTTTCACCCTCTTGCATCGTTTTCTCTCGCGCAAGTCTCGCGAGGGAGATACGCGGGTACCCTCACGAGTGTTTTCTACCTCGGTCGTTTGAAGCTTTCCTATCCAGGTCCGCCGCGGGAGCACTCCTCCTAGTCCGTGCCCCACGGGCATCACGACGCGAGCACGAGACCTGGGTTAGTCACCCCCGCTACCGAGGTTGGAAAGTGCCCCTACCAACTAACCCTTGCAGGACATGAAATGCACGGCTAGGCCCTGGCCTCGGGAGGAGAAGATCATGACAATCCCCCACGAGCTAAGTAATTTCCGCGCATGAGCATGCGGTACGAAAACATAGCACAGAAATAACAGAAACGGCGCGATAATTAACATGGCCGCGCTTGGTCGGAGGAGAGTCAGGCCCTTCTTGACGAGCCTTTCCCTTCTCCGCGGCAGAGAACCTCTTCGGCGGAGCCATGGAGGTGGAGCAAGGGCGAGGAAGAAGAAGAAAGAGAGTAGCAGGAAGGGATGGACCGGAAGGGCTCGCGTCGTTCCGTACATATAGCCGGAGGAGGCCAACCGTCGGCCTCCATGATCACAGGTAATCATGACCCGTTTTGCATGCAGGGACTTGATTAGACACATAGTTGCCGAGGCGTCATGGGGAAGCGGGGACGCCCACGTCCAATGAACCTCCATGCGGCGCCCAAGGTCGCAGGCTGTTGGGGCCCGTGGCTCTTCGCACTTGCCCCTTCGCTTCTCCGCTAAGCCAAGTCCGGACGCGCCTTGGGCCCGGGGGCTACTGTCGGTGTTCTGGGAACGGGGGTACCCACACTTGCCTGCCTGCGGCCTGCAGCGTGGCTCAAGGAGTGGCCCAGTACGACCCATCTTCGTCAACACAAGCTCAAGACCCTCGCGAGGGGCCAAGCCTCGCGGGGCAGACGACAGGAAGCTTCCTCAGGCGCAGCCTCGTCAGGATGGCTCGTGAGGAGGCGGAGAGATCAAGGCGGGGTACCTCACGAGGTGCCTGTGATGCAAGCCATGACGACCGAAGCCAGGCGGGCGCCGGCCTGGGCAGTGTCCTTGTTTCCCCTTCGGTGCAAAGGGGGCAAGCACAGGCCAAGGCGTCATGCAACGGTTACCGTTTCGGTGCAACAAGACCAAGACCAGCAGAACGGCAGGATGGAGGTCATCGTGGAGCCCAAGAAGGTATCATCGTTAGAGCCTTTGGCAGGCGAGGACCAACTTTAGTCAGGATAAGTGTACTAGATGTTCCCCTTCAAAATGGCCAATTGTTGGCGCCCTTCCCGCTCAATATTTGGAAAGAGGACCAGGGCCTCGCTCTATATATAGGGCTAGCCACCATAGTATAGGGGCATCTGGAATCGACCCCTCAAAAGAGACAACACCACCACAAGAACTCCTCCCCTCGCGAGGTTGTTCTTCCCTTGTATTGTTCATCATCAGCCCCTGAGGCAATCCACACACCACACACTGGAGTAGGGTATTACACCACAATGGTGGCCTGAACCAATATAAACCTTGCGTCCCTTGTGTTGTTCTTCGTGTAGCCTAGATCCTTTGCGAGGCGATGAGACGTGAGCCGGTAGGGGGGGTGATCTCCGTGCGCACCCCAGAGTTCGAACCTTAAGGGTCTGCCGGAACCCGAAATCCGACAGCTATATATACCCATCCACCCCCTTATCCATTTGAGAGAGAGCCATCAAAACATGCCTACACTTCCAGCATACATTTTCTGAGAGAGAACCACCTACTCATGTGTTGAGATCAAGATATACCAATCCTACTTATAGAGTGTTGCTTCTACCCTTTGAGTGAAAACAGAGAAAAAAAGAAAGAGAGAAAAGAGAGAAATAAAAAGAAAAGAGAAGGGGGAACAATAATATTCCTTTTTAATGTACACTTGTACTTCAAAGTAGCACCTGATCTTTGCAGATATCATAAAGTGCTTCAAAATAACACTACCACATTGTAATAGAGACAAATCAAAAATAAAAGAAAAGAGAGTTTTCATGTACTTCTTGTTTTGTACACAAGTGAGGACTTTCAAATTATAGAACTTAATTTGTATTTTCCAATGATGATATTCCTCAAATGCTCTAGGTCTTCATGAGCAAGCAAATTGGATGCACACCTAACTAGTCCATAGGATAACTTTTATACACTTATAGTTCTAGTGCATCGGTTGCATGGCAAAACCTACTCCTTGTATTAACATCAATTTGAGTAATGATCAGTTGCATTGATGCAAGACTATCTATCTTTTTAACTTCTCAAAAACCCATCATTACTCTCATTTTACCATAAGTGATCATGTATAGACTCGTGCTTGCGTATTGCATAAGTTAAGTAGATAATAAAATAAAATCATGTAGTTATTGTACTTGGTCGACCTTCAATTTGTTTATGATAAGATTGCCATTAGACATGATGAAAAAAGACCGCACTAAGTTATAACACAATATTGACATTCTTTCTAAACCTTTAGCAAGGGGAATTTGACTCAATGCAATGATTCGGGAAAGACAAGAGCAAGTTTGTTTAAGTGCTTAGTTACTACTTGTTATTAATTCTGTACATTTACTTTGCATCACTTTTCTTTGCATCGCCTAGGCCTGGTCTACAAGGTGGGGGTGCGTGTAGCACCTAACCCCCCTCTCCTCCTTCTCTTAATGCCCTGCCAATATATTGCTCAAAACCTCAAAAAAATTTATCGATAATTTTTTTCCGCTAGCACCACTGCACATTCCGAGGTGATCCAATCTGGAGTTCATTTTTGGTAAACGCCGACAAGGGAAATCATTATTGTAGCTATCTTCATCAACCTCACTGCCACCATGTCCATGTGAGTAGTCCTCTTTGGAATATGGGTCCATTCCATTAGTTAGATGGCATCCTCTCCCTTTCTTCTTAGTGCAAAGATCACATGAGTTTCCCTACATGATTGCGGTCGATTTGATGTGATTCTTCGTATGTTTATTGTAGTGTGATGAATTATCTAGTTTTTAGTTCCTTGCCGCATGTTTCATAGACACATATGCTCTTCGATCTGTCAATCTTTCACTGGCCATGTTTAACCAATGATCTCCAAGAGAGATTTACTTATGTTAGATTGGTTCAAACTTGCAAGTAATATATTCTAGTGACAAAAAGGGAAAAGGGCTTGTATTATGTTATTACCACTAAGTATAAAAATATAGTTGTCTCGGTGATGAACTAAGGTAAAGAGAATATATTATTAATATTGTGTCACTTTGCTTGAAGCAGTGCTTGGGATCACAAAAATTGATATATTGGTTCTGAACTAAGGAAAATGCTTGTTTCGTGTTGCGAATCCTTGCTCTTCAAGGCCTAACGACTTTTATAGAGGGAAGCAGAAGCAGCCTCCCCCTCCAAAAAAAATTCTCCACTAGCCCAATTTTTCTTTAGGAGAGGACCGAACTGAACCAGCATTTGCAAGGAAAGCTTGTCATCGCCTTGTCGTCAAAGCCAACGCCACTTGCGGCTTGCTCTGTCGCAACGGCACCGACCATTGGCCAAGGCGTTAGACAAGGCGGTGGTGCCGGTGAAGAAGAAGGCGCCACCCTCTCTGACGTCTCCCCCTTGGCCTACCTACCCTTTCTCAACGTACTACAACTATGTCGCTCCCCCTTAACCTCTGAAGGCCATTGAGGAGCCCGCTTTTGACGAGATAAGGAGAAAGGGCGACATGCTCGATGAAATGCTTGCAAGATTTTTGTTTTGTTTTGCAATGCCTCAGTTGAACGGTGAATGATGTGGTGATAATTTCTACAATGTTTATTGCTATTGTTGTGATAAAATTGTTCTGGATGAGATGTTCGAGTTCTTGATGCAATTGGACGAGAGGGTGATCGAGGAGCGTGCAATCATGTTCATGGAGCTAACCAAGATGGATGAGAGTGTGATACAATATTGGGAATTCACTTGTGGGAAGAACTTTGCTAAGTCATTTGGTGCTAGTGCCATCGGTGATGGCGCGAGTGTGTGATTCGATTGTGATTGATATTCACTTCTGATCCACCATGTGCTTGCTATTTTTTTTGGAACGAACATGTTGTAGTCGGTGCCCTTTGGCTCAAATGTGATTATGTTTTAGTTGTTCGTCGGATTGGATGAAGTATGTTAATGTTTGTAGTTAAATTGGATGTGGTGCATTTGAATTGTTTAAGTTTGTGTTAAAATGTGGTGTATTTGTTTGGAATGTTTGTGGAAACGTTTGGAAGAATAGCAAAAGAATATTATTTGGGGGGGGGGATTAAGTTTTGGGAAAGGGCTAGGTGCACAAAAATTTAATCTCTTAAAATTTGGGTGTGTAAAGGATGGGGAAGGACTAGACACTACTAGGGAAAAGCCTAGCAGTAGCGCTGGTTTTTGGACTATCAATAGCGTGGGTAAGCGTGCTACTGATACGACGCTACAACTAAAGCTTAGCAGTAGCACCTACTGGCACTCGCTACTACTATATCTACTTAGTAGTAGCCCTTTCCAGAACAACCGCTACTAGTAATTACAAGTAGCGCTTTCCAAAACAACCGCTACTACTATTTTTCTTTATTCTATTTCTTTTAAATTTTAGGTCGTATTCATACACCTTTATACAATTTGTCATATAGTAGCAATTTAGAGATTGTTTTTATATTAGAATGAGTTATTAAATCACTAGGTGAAAGAACCTTGGATTAGTTTCAAGTGCATGGATCCAAAGTAACCAATGGTCACTTTGGATCCATCCATTTGAAACTAATCTGCGGTTCTTTCACCCAATGACATAATAACTTATCATCATCATCATCATCATCATAATAATAATAATAATAATAATAATAATAATAATAATAATAATAATAATAATAATAATAATAATAATAATAATAACAAATTATCATCATAATATATCATTGTCATATAACTCCTCATCAACATAATTTTTGTCCATGAGACATCATATAACAACTTGGTCACTAGTTATAATAACAACTCCTCCTCATCATCATCATAGTACCCATAATCACTACTCCTACTCTGCATCACCATCAAGTTTAAGACATTGTAGCACATAATAAAAGCTTCTCATCATCATCATAGTCATATATAATCAACACTAACTAATTGTTCTTAATACTTACTACCTACTCCTCTCTCCAAGCTAAAATACCATAAAACGGATAAACCGGTCCTTCTCCATAATGTAGAATGGACATAAACCTTTCTCCAACTTGTGGCTTGTGCACATTCATTTTGTCTCCAATTATTTGCGTGTGCGCATTCATCACTTTGATCCATTCTTTGATTTTGAGCCTTCCATCATTTGAAGAAATTGAGTATGCAGTAGGGTAAGCCTTCGAAGGAGTTGGTCGTAAGCTAACCATACGCATATCACCTTCAGTAAATAGCATGTCAGGCACAACCTGCTTCGGGAGCCTCTGTTCAAGAACTTAATAGTAACATATATAGTTAGCAATGTAGTTTACTTAAGAATAATGTATGCAATGAAGTTACCATCATTAACAAAATCTTACCAAGTTTTTGGCAATGAAGTTACCATCAAGCAATTTATGGACTAGTCGCACGTATCTAGTATAATTTGGGTTGATAGAGTGACTGGTTTTTGTAACGCCCGAATAATTAAGCTACAGTAATTCTCTGTTAATGAGGCCACGTCACCACTGTTACTGTTACTAATCTCGTTTAGATTCTAAATGGTTCAAATTCAAATTTAAAACTCACATCAAAAATAAAAGTTTTCAAGTGACAAAACAAAAATGTGCCAACGGTGGCAAATAATTCATAGGTGTTGTTGGTGGAGAAACCAAAATTTTATAAAATGTCTATGTGCAAAAAAATGATTAAAACAGTGGCTTAAGAAATTATATAAATGCCTTTTATAATTTATAAAATATCAAACCAATTTATTTGAGTCCCAAACTTTTTGTGGCGGAGGGTTAAACTGTAGCACTAATTTAGGTGTGGGTATCATATTTTTAGTGACCTAAAATATTGGGAAAGTAAAATAAAATAAATAAACAGAAATAACAAAAGAAAAGTAAAACAAAACAAAACGATAAAAATAAAATAAAACAAACCCGTCCTACCTTGGGCCTTAAGGTCCATCTACCTAGCAGGCTGGCCCAGACGCACGCTCCCTCCCCATCTCCCCTGTTCACGTTGCCGTGGACATCGGCGATTGCCGCCATGGCACAGGACGATGCTATGGCGCCCATCCACCGCTTCCCCCTCGCCTATATCTCCATCATGCCGAAATCCTAGCCGACCCCTCCTCATTCCCCTTCCCCTCATCTCCATCGCCAGATGCGCACCACCGACACCGCTCTCCGCTATTGTCGTGCGCCCGCATCGCTGGCCATCTCGCCCTACCATGTACAGCATGTGCCCCAACGAATAGAACCGCATCCGTCCGCTTCGCTGTCATACTCTACATCGACCGGTGCCACCCGTTAGAGCTCCTCACCATTGCAGTGCTGGATCGAAGCTTCTTCCTCCTTGGGTCACCGACGAACCACGACGACGCCGACCACCTCTACTGCTCCTAAGCCACTCGACGGGCCTCCTTGTGCCTCCTCGGTGAGCACCGCGTCCAAATTCCCCCTCCTCCTCTTTGATGTGATGACGTAGGATGCTGCGGCCGCCACGCGCGAAGCTCCGCGCGCCCGTTCCTCCTCTGTACGCGCTCGCGCCCTGCTGGCCACCCCGCGACCCCATGCGTGGCTTCCGCTGCCTATCGTCCCTTGCTGTTACTACTGCATCGGTGCACTGCTGCCGCTAGTTGCTTCTGCTGCTCTCGCTGCCGTTCTCTGCCACTGTGTTCGCCTGCAACTCTGCTGCTGGCCCCGCCATCGCGCGCGCCTCCCTTGCTCGCGTCGGCCCCGTCCCAACCCCGTCCCGCCGCGCTCACCTGCCGCCCGCTGCGATGTGCCTCGCGCCTGACCGCGCCCGTGTGTGCACGCACCCGTCCACCCGCGCGTGCTACTGCTTGCTGCTCCTGCTAGTTGTGTTGCTGCCACTGCTTGCTATTGCTCTGAATGATGCTGCTTCACTGCTAGCGCCCGCCCCCGCCGTTGCTGCCCTGCTACTGTCGGTCGCTGGGCCACGCTAGCCCTGCCTCGCCCTGGTCGTGCTTGCCATCCCCTGCTCGAGCCTGCTGCTCGCCTGCGTCCCCATCGCCGGTCGCCGCTCCCGCCCACCGGCGCCCGCGGCCCGCTCCCGGCACTCGCCCGCATCGCGCCCTAGCGCCGCCCCGTCGTGGCCTCGCCGCTGCTGGGCATAGCCCGGGTCAGCCGGCCTCGCCCATCCGCCCCGACGGGCGTCGTCGCCCGCGCCCTAGTGCCCGTTTGCCCAGCCTGTTGGCCCCTGTGCCTATGACCCAGGGGGCCCAGCACTTGGATAAAAACAAAAAAAGAAAAAGAAAAATATATAAATATATATAATATTAATGAAATAAATAAATATTGATTAATTACTTAGTTTAATTAACTTAACTTAATTAACTTGATTAGTTACTAATTAATTAGTTAATTTGTTAGTAGTCAATGACAGGGGGACCCCACCCCTTGTTGACCAGTCAAACATTGACTGGTCAACTGGGACCCCCTGGCCCACTTGTCAGCCTCTGGTACACTTCTGTGTACTTAGAGCTGGGTACCCGTAGCATTTTAGTGTTTATTTTCGAATTAATATTAATTTCAGAATATTGTTAAAACTTTGAAAATTCATATAAAATAATCCGTAACTCGGATGAAAATGTTTTCTACATGAAAGTTACTCAGAACGTTGAGACGAATCCAAATACGCCATCCGTTCGTCTGCCACATATCCCTAGCATAGCAAGCATGCAACCGTCCACCTGCGTTTCATCTGTCCGAAAATGCCAAACTCCGGGAAAGCCTTCTCGGATATTATCCCACTTCACCAGTATCGTGTAGCACCGCGTTAGAACATTCCTAGCCCTGCGTGTTACCCCGTCATATATCTGTGTTGCATCTATTGCGTTATATTTATTGTTTCTTCCCGCTCTTCTCTCTGGTAGACCCCGAGACCGCTGTTGATGCCCCTGTGATCGACTACATCGACGACGACCCTTCTTCCCTTTTAGCCGAGCTTCCAGGCAAGCCCCCCCCCCTTTGATCATCCCGATATTGCCCATTCCATTCTCTCATGATTGCATTAGATTTTGCTACTGTAATTGATTGCTCCTATTCTGATGCATAGCCTGCTTTTGTACCTGCTATTATTACCTACCTGCTTATCCTAAACGGCTTAGTATAGGTTGGCTAGTGATCCATCAGTGACCCCCACCTTGTCCTTGTTGCCCGTGCTTCATCATCGATGACTCGATCAACGTGATCGACGACCGGAGCCCGACACCTCACATCACATCATGCCCCTTTTTGTTGCTCGACTCTGCAGAGTTACCATCGTGTGCCAAGGGTGGAACCTCATACATCACTCCTGATGAGATCTTTGTAGTGCAGCTATTTTGTCATGGTCATCGAGGGTGGTTCCTCCTTCAGCATTCCTGAGACGGCTCTGTCATGCAACACCTCAAGTGTGAACCTCGAGGGTGGTTCCTCTTACGTTCAACTTGATGATTACATCGAGTGGAATCCACCGGGGGTGATTCCTCGGGTTTTCCCCTTGATGTCTGGACACACAGTTACCTTCACTTTACTTGAGACCGTTGTGGAAGTCGGGCGGGCCTGGAGAGCACCCGTGCGATGTGACGGTGGCGGCTGGCTGTTTAGCGGTATCACCCGGGAGGGGGTGATAGCTCCGGACTTGTCCCGACAGCCATCACTTCTTTTTTAATAATGCACTAAAAGGTTTGGTTATTTGTGTTGGGGAACGTTGCAGAAAATTAAAATTTTTCCTACGGTTTCACCAAGATCCATCTATGAGTACATCTAAGCAACGAGTCTAGGGAGAGAGTTTGCATCTACATACCACTTGTAGATCGCGTGCGGAAGCTTGCAAGGTGATGATGTAGTCGTACTCGACGTGATCCAAATCACCGATGACCAGCGCCGAACGGACGGCACCTCCGCGTTCAACACACGTACGGGACGGGAGACGTCTCCTCCTTCTTGATCCAGCAAGGGGGAAGGAGAGGTTGATGAAGATCCAGCAGCACGACGGCGTGGTGGTGGATGCAGGGCGTCACAGCAGCAGGGCTTCGCCGAGACTACGAGGGAGAGACGTAACGGTGGGAGGTGGAGGCGCCAGGGGCTGGTGTATGAAGTCCCTCCTCTCCCCCACTATATATAGGGGTGCCAGGGGGGGCGCCGGCCCTAGTAGATGAGATCTACTAGGGGGGGGCGGCGGCCTAGGGGAGGTTTCCCTCCCCCCCAAGGCACCTAGGGGTGCCTTCCACCACTAGGACTCCTCCTAGGGGGAAACCCTAGGCGCATGGGCCTATAGGGGCTGGTGCCCTTGGCCCATGATGGCCAAGGCGCACCCCCTACAGCCCATGTGGCCCCCCGGGGCAGGTGGCCCCACCCGGTGGACCCCCGGGACCCTTCTAGTGGCCCCGGTACAATACCGATAACCCCGAAACTTGTCCCGATGCCCGAAATAGCACTTCCTATATATAATTCTTTACCTCCGGACCATTCCGGAACTCCTCGTGACGTCCGGGATCTCATCCGGGACTCCGAACTACATTCGGGTTTCTGCATATCCATATCTTCATAACCCTAGCGTCACCGAACCTTAAGTGTGTAGACCCTACGGGTTCGGGAGACATGCAGACATGACCGAGACGCTCTCAGTCAATAACCATCAGCGGGATCTGGATACCCATGATGGCTCCCACATTCTCCTCGATGTTGTCATCGGATGAACCACTATGTCGAGGATTCGATCAAACCCTGTATGCAATTCCCTTTGTCAATCGGTACGTTACTTGCCCGAGACTCGATCGTCGGTATCCCAATACCTTGTTTAGTCTCGTTACCGGCAAGTCACTTTACTCGTACCGTAATGCATGATCCCGTGTCCAACACCTTGGTCACATTGAGCTCATTATGATGATGCATTACTGAGTGGCCCAGAGATACCTCTCCGTCATACGTAGTGACAAATCCCAGTCTCGATCCGTGTCAACCCAACAGCTACTTTCGAAGATACCTGTAATGCACCTTTATAGTCACCCAGTTACGTTGTGACGTTTGATACACCCAAGGCACTCTTACGGTATCCGGGAGTTACACGATCTCATGGTCGAAGGAAGAGATACTTGACACTTGCAAAGCTCTAGCAAAACGAACTACACGATCTTTTATGCTATGCTTAGGATTGGGTCTTGTCCATCACATCATTCTCCTAATGATGTGATCCCGTTATCAACGACATCCAATGTCCATAGTCAGGAAACCATGACTATCTGTTGATCACAACGAGCTGGTCAACTAGAGGCTTACCAGGGACATAGTGTGGTCTAAGTATTCACACGTGTATTACGATTTCCGGATAACACAGTTATAGCATGAATAAAAGACAATTATCATGAACAATGAAATATAATAATACTTTTATTATTTCCTCTAGGGCATATTTCCAACAGTCTCCCACTTGCACTAGAGTCACCAATCTAGTTACATTGTGATGAATCGAACACCCATAGAGTTCTGGTGTTGATCATGTTTTGTACGCGAGAGAGGTTTAGTCAGCGGATCTGCGACATTCAGATCCGTGTGCACTTTGCAAATCTCTATGTCTCCATCTTGAACATTTTCACGGATGGAGTTGAAACGACGCTTGATGTGCCTGGTCTTCTTGTGAAACCTGGGCTCCTTTGCGAGGGCAATTGCTCCAGTGTTGTCACAGAAGAGTTTGATCGGCCCCGACGCATTGGGTATGACTCCTAGGTCGGTGATGAACTCCTTCACCCAAATCGCTTCATGTGCTGCCTCCGAGGCTGCCATGTACTCCGCTTCACACGTAGATCCCGCCACGACGCTCTGCTTGCAGCTGCACCAGCTTACTGCTCCACCATTCAACATATACACGTATCCGGTTTGTGACTTAGAGCCATCCGGATCTGAGTCGAAGCTAGCGTCGACGTAACCCTTTACGACGAGCTCTTCGTCTCCTCCATAAACGAGAAACATGTCCTTTGTCCTTTTCAGGTACTTCAGGATATTCTTGACCGCTGTCCAGTGTTCCTTGCCGGGATTACTTTGGTATCTAGCTACCAAACTTACGGCAAGGTTTACATCGGGTCTGGTACACAGCATGGCATACATAATAGATCCTATGGCTGAAGCATAGGGGATGACACTCATCTCTTCTTTATCTTTTGCCGTGGTCGGTGACTGAGCTGAGCTCAGTCTCATACCTTGTAACATAGGCAAGAACCCCTTCTTGGACTGATCCATTCTGAATTTCTTCAAAATCTTATCAAGGTATGTGCTTTGTGAAAGACCTATGAGGCGTCTCGATCTATCTCTATAGATCTTGATGCCTAATATATAAGCAGCTTCTCCAAGGTCCTTCATTGAAAAACACTTATTCAAGTAGGCCTTAATGCTGTCCAGAAATTCTATATTATTTCCCATCAGGAGTATGTCATCTACATATAATAAGAGAAATGCCACAGAGCTCCCACTCACTTTCTTGTAAACGCAGGCTTCTCCATAAGTCTGCATAAACCCAAACGCTTTGATCATCTCATCAAAGTGAATGTTCCAACTCCGAGATGCTTGCACCAGTCCATAAATGGATCGCTGGAGCTTGCATACTTTGTTAGCGTTCCGAGGATCGACAAAACCTTCCGGCTGCATCATATACAGTTCTTCCTTAAGATGCCCATTAAGGAATGCTGTTTTGACGTCCATCTGCCATATCTCATAATCATAGTATGCGGCAATTGCTAACATGATTCGGACGGACTTTAGCTTCGCTACGGGAGAGAATGTCTCGTCGTAGTCAATCCCTTGAACCTGTCGATAACCCTTAGCGACAAGTCGAGCTTTATAGATGGTAACATTACCATCCGCGTCCGTCTTCTTCTTAAAGATCCATTTGTTTTCTATCGCTCGCCGATCATCGGGCAAGTCTGTCAAAGTCCATACTTTGTTTTCATACATGGATTCTATCTCGGATTTCATGGCTTCAAGCCATTTGTTGGAATCCGGGCCCGCCATTGCTTCTTCATAGTTCGAAGGTTCATTGTTGTCTAACAACATGATTTCCAGGACAGGGTTGCCGTACTACTCTGGTGCGGAACGTGTCCTTGTGGACCTACGAAGTTCAGCAGTAACTTGATCCGAAGTACCTTGATCATTATCATGGTTTTCCTCTTCAGTTGGTGTGGGCATCACAGGAACGGTTTCCTGTGCTGCGTCACTATCCCGCTCAAGAGGTAGTACTTCATCGAGTTCTACTTTCCTCCCACTTACTTCTTTCAAGAGAAACTCTTTTTCCAGAAAGCATCCGTTCTTGGCAACAAAGATCTTGCCTTCGGATCTTAAGTAGAAGGTGTACCCTACAGTTTCCTTAGGGTATCCTATGAATACGCATTTTTCCGACTTGGGTTCGAGCTTTTCAGGTTGAAGTTTCTTGACATAAGCTTCGCATCCCCAAACTTTTAGAAACGACAGCTTAGGTTTCTTTCCAAACCATAATTCATACGGTGTCGTCTCAACGGATTTAGACGGTGCCCTATTTAAAGTGAATGTAGCTGTCTCTAGAGTGTATCCCCAAAATGATAGCGGTAAATCGGTAAGAGACATCATAGACCGCACCATATCCAATAGAGTGCGATTATGACGTTCGGACACACCGTTTCGCTGAGGTGTTCCAGGCGGCGTGAGCTGTGAAACGATTCCACATTTCTTTAAGTGTGTACCAAATTCGTGACTTAAGTATTCTCCTCCACGATCTGATCGTAAGAATTTTATCTTTCGGTCACGTTGATTCTCCACCTCATTCTGAAATTCCTTGAACTTTTCAAAGGTCTCAGACTTGTGTTTCATTAAGTAGACATACCCATATCTACTCAAGTCATCTGTGAGAGTGAGAACATAACGATATCCTCCTCGAGCCTCAACGCTCATTGGACCGCACACATCGGTATGTATGATTTCCAACAAGTTGGATGCTCGCTCCATTGTTCCGGAGAACGGAGTCTTGGTCATTTTGCCCAAGAGGCATGGTTCGCACGTGTCAAACGATTCATAATCAAGAGACTCTAAAAGTCCATCGGCATGGAGCTTCTTCATGCGCTTGACACCAATGTGACCAAGGCGGCAGTGCCACAAGTATGTGGGACTATCGTTATCAACTTTAAATCTTTTGGCATCTACACTATGAACATGTGTAATATTACGCTCGAGATTCATTAAGAATAAACCATTGACCATCGGAGCATGACCATAAAACATATCTCTCATATAAATCGAACAACCATTATTCTCAGACTTAAATGAGTAGCCATCTCGTATTAAGCGAGATCCTGATACAATGTTCATGCTCAAACTTGGCACTAAATAACAATTATTAAGGTTCAAAACTAATCCCGTAGGTAAATGTAGAGGCAGCGTGCCGACGGCGATCACATCGACTCTGGAACCATTCCCGACGCGCATCGTCACCTCGTCCTT
>NC_041381.1:463258774-463260070 GCF_002162155.2 Triticum dicoccoides
GGCTTCTCCATAAGTCTGCATAAACCCAAACGCTTTGATCATCTCATCAAAGCGAATGTTCCAACTCCGAGATGCTTGCACCAGTCCATAAATGGATCGCTGGAGCTTGCATACTTTGTTAGCGTTCCGAGGATCGACAAAACCTTCCGGCTGCATCATATACAGTTCTTCCTTAAGATGCCCGTTAAGGAATGCTGTTTTGACGTCCATCTGCCATATCTCATAATCATAGTATGCGGCAATTGCTAACATGATTCGGACGGACTTTAGCTTCGCTACGGGAGAGAATGTCTCGTCATAGTCAATCCCTTGAACCTGTCGATAACCCTTAGCGACAAGTCGAGCTTTATAGATGGTAACATTACCATCCGCGTCCGTCTTCTTCTTAAAGATCCATTTGTTTTCTATCGCTCGCCGATCATCGGGCAAGTCTGTCAAAGTCCATACTTTGTTTTCATACATGGATTCTATCTCGGATTTCATGGCTTCAAGCCATTTTTTGGAATCCGGGCCCGCCATTGCTTCTTCATAGTTCGAATGTTCATTGTTGTCTAACAACATGATTTCCAGGACAGGGTTGCCGTACCACTCTGGTGCGGAACGTGTCCTTGTGGACCTACGAAGTTCAGCAGTAACTTGATCCGAAGTACCTTGATCATTATCATGGTTTTCCTCTTCAGTTGGTGTGGGCATCACAGGAACAGTTTCCTGTGCTGCGTCACTATCCCGCTCAAGAGGTAGTACTTCATCGAGTTCTACTTTCCTCCCACTTACTTCTTTCGAGAGAAACTCTTTTTCCAGAAAGCATCCGTTCTTGGCAACAAAGATCTTGCCTTCGGATCTTAAGTAGAAGGTATACCCTGCAGTTTCCTTAGGGTATCCTATGAATACGCATTTTTCCGACTTGGGTTCGAGCTTTTCAGGTTGAAGTTTCTTGACATAAGCTTCGCATCCCCAAACTTTTAGAAACGACAGCTTAGGTTTCTTTCCAAACCATAATTCATACGGTGTCGTCTCAACGGATTTAGACGGTGCCCTATTTAAAGTGAATGTAGCTGTCTCTAGAGTGTATCCCCAAAATGATAGCGGTAAATCGGTAAGAGACATCATAGACCGCACCATATCCAATAGAGTGCGATTACGACGTTCGGACACACCGTTTCGCTGAGGTGTTCCAGGCGGCGTGAGCTGTGAAACGATTCCACATTTCTTTAAGTGTGTACCAAATTCGTGACTTAAGTATTCTCCTCCACGATCTGATCGTAAGAATTTTATCTTTCGGTCACGTTGATTCTC
>NC_041381.1:463260080-463267853 GCF_002162155.2 Triticum dicoccoides
AGTTGGTGTGGGCATCACAGGAACGGTTTCCTGTGCTGCGTCACTATCCCGCTCAAGAGGTAGTACTTCATCGAGTTCTACTTTCCTCCCACTTACTTCTTTCGAGAGAAACTCTTTTTCCAGAAAGCATCCGTTCTTGGCAACAAAGATCTTGCCTTCGGATCTTAAGTAGAAGGTATACCCTACAGTTTCCTTAGGGTATCCTATGAATACGCATTTTTCCGACTTGGGTTCGAGCTTTTCAGGTTGAAGTTTCTTGACATAAGCTTCGCATCCCCAAACTTTTAGAAACGACAGCTTAGGTTTCTTTCCAAACCATAATTCATACGGTGTCGTCTCAACGGATTTAGACGGTGCCCTATTTAAAGTGAATGTAGCTGTCTCTAGAGCGTATCCCCAAAATGATAGCGGTAAATTGGTAAGAGACATCATAGACCGCACCATATCCAATAGAGTGCGATTACGACGTTCAGACACACCGTTTCGTTGAGGTGTTCCAGGCGGCGTGAGCTGTGAAACGATTCCACATTTCTTTAAGTGTGTACCAAATTCGTGACTTAAGTATTCTCCTCCACGATCTGATCGTAAGAATTTTATCTTTCGGTCACGTTGATTCTCCACCTCATTCTGAAATTCCTTAAACTTTTCAAATGTCTCAGACTTGTGTTTCATTAAGTAGACATACCCATATCTACTCAAGTCATCTGTGAGAGTGAGAACATAACGATATCCTCCGCGAGCCTCAACGCTCATTGGACCGCACACATCGGTATGTATGATTTCCAACAAGTTGGTTGCTCGCTCCATTGTTCCGGAGAACGGAGTCTTGGTCATTTTGCCCAAGAGGCATGGTTCGCACGTGTCAAACGATTCATAATCAAGAGACTCTAAAAGTCCATCGGCATGGAGCTTCTTCATGCGCTTGACACCAATGTGACCAAGGCGGCAGTGCCACAAGTATGTGGGACTATCGTTATCAACTTTAAATCTTTTGGCATCTACACTATGAACATGTGTAATATTACGCTCGAGATTCATTAAGAATAAACCATTGACCATCGGAGCATGACCATAAAACATATCTCTCATATAAATCGAACAACCATTATTCTCAGACTTAAATGAGTAGCCATCTCGTATTAAGCGAGATCCTGATACAATGTTCATGCTCAAACTTGGCACTAAATAACAATTATTAAGGTTCAAAACTAATCCCGTAGGTAAATGTAGAGGCAGCGTGCCGACGGCGATCACATCGACTCTGGAACCATTCCCGACGCGCATCGTCACCTCGTCCTTTGCCAGTCTCCGTTTATTCCGCAGCTCCAGCTGTGAGTTACAAATATGAGCAACGACACCGGTATCAAATACCCAGGAGTTACTACGATTACTGGTAAGGTACACATCAATCACATGTATATCAAATATACCTTTGGTGTTGCCGGCCTTCTTATCCGCTAAGTATTTGGGGCAGTTCCGCTTCCACTGACCCTTCCCCTTGCAATAAAAGCACTCAGTCTCAGGCTTGGGTCCATTCTTTGACTTCTTCCCGGTAACTGGCTTACCAGGCGCGGCAAACTCCTTGCCGTCCTTCTTGAAGTTCTTCTTACCCTTGCCCTTCTTGAACTTAGTGGTCTTATTGACCATCAACACTTGATGTTCTTTCTTGATTTCAGCCTCTGCTGACTTCAGCATCGAGAACACTTCAGGAATGGTCTTTTCCATTCCCTGCATGTTGTAGTTCATCACAAAGCTCTTGTAGCTTGGTGGGAGCGACTGGAGGATTCTGTCAATGACCGCCTCATCTGGGAGGTTAATGTTCAGCTGGGTCATACGGTTGTGCAACCCAGACATCTTTAGGATGTGCTCACTGACAGAACTGTTTTCCTCCATCTTACAACTGTAGAACTTGTCGGAGACATCATATCTCTCGACCCGGGCATGAGCTTGAAAAACTAGTTTCAGCTCTTCGAACATCTCATATGCTCCGTGATGCTCAAAACGCTTTTGGAGCCCCGGTTCTAAGCTGTAAAGCATGCCGCACTGAACGAGGGAGTAATCATCAGTGCGAGACTGCCAAGCATTCATAATGTCTTGGTTCTCTGGGACGGGAGCGTCACCTAGCGGTCCTTCTAGGACATATTGTTTCCTGGCAGCTATGAGGATGATCCTCAGGTTCCGGACCCAGTCCGTATAGTTGCTGCCATCATCTTTCAGCTTGGTTTTCTCTAGGAACGCGTTGAAGTTCATGTTGACATTAGCGTTGGCCATTGATCTACAAGACATATTTGCAAAGGTTTTAGACTAAGTTCATGATAATAAAGTTCTAATCAAATTATGAACTCCCACTTAGATTAGACATCCCTTTAGTTATCTAAGTGTTACACGATCCGAGTCGACTGGCCCGTGTCCGATCATCACGTGAGACGGACTAGTCATCGTCGGTGAACATTTTCATGTTGATCGTATCTTCCATACGACTCGTGTTCGACCTTTCGGTCTCCGTGTTCCGAGGCCATGTCTGCACATGCTAGGCTCGTCAAGTTAACCCTAAGTGTTTTCGCTGTGTAAAACTGTCTTACACCCGTTGTATGTGAACGTAAGAATCCATCACACCCGATCATCACGTGGTGCTTAGAAACGACGAACTGCAGCAACGGTGCACAGTTAGGGGAGAACACTTCTTGAAATTTTATAAGGGATCATCTTATTTACTACCGTCGTCCTAAGTAAACAAGATGCATAATACATAATAAACATCACATGCAATTATATAGTTGTGACATGATATGGCCAATATCATATAGCTCCATTGATCTTCATCTTCGGGGCTCCATGATCATCTTGTCACCGGCTTGACACCATGATCTCCATCATCATGATCTCCATCATCGTGTCTTCATGAAGTTTTCACGCCAACGACTACTTCTACTTCTATGACTAACGTTTAGCAATAAAGTAAAGTAGTTTACATGACGTTATTCAATGACACGCAGGTCATACAAAAAAATAATGACAACTCCTATGGCTCCTGCCGGTTGTCATACTCATCGACATGCAAGTCGTGAATCCTATTACAAAGAACATGATCTCATACATCACAATTCATCATTCATCACAACTTCTGGCCATATCACATCATATGATCAATCGCTGCAAAAACAAGTTAGACGTCCTCTAATTGTTGTTGCATCTTTTACGTGGCTGCAATTGGGTTCTAGCAAGAACGTTTTCTTACCTATGAATCACCACAACGTGATTTTGTCAACTTCTATTTACCCTTCATAAGGGCCCTGTTCATCGATTCCGCTCCAACTAAGGTGGGAGAGACAGACACCCGCCAGCCACCTTATGCAACTTGTGCATGTCAGTCGGTGGAACCGGTCTCACGTAAGTGTACGTGTAAGGTTGGTCCGGGCCGCTTCATCCCACAATACCGTTGAGCAAGAAAAGACTAGTAGAGGCAAGTAAGATGACAAAATCCACGCTCACAACAAAGTTGTGTTCTACTCGTGCAAAGAGAACTACGCATAGACCTAGCTCTGATACCACTGTTGGGGAACGTTGCAGAAAATTAAAATTTTTCCTACGGTTTCACCAAGATCCATCTATGAGTACATCTAAGCAACGAGTCTAGGAAGAGAGTTTGCATCTACATACCACTTGTAGATCGCGTGCGGAAGCTTGCAAGGTGATGATGTAGTCGTACTCGACGTGATCCAAATCACCGATGACCAGCGCCGAACGGACGGCACCTCCGCGTTCAACACACGTACGGGACGGGAGACGTCTCCTCCTTCTTGATCCAGCAAGGGGGAAGGAGAGGTTGATGAAGATCCAGCAGCACGACGGCGTGGTGGTGGATGCAGGGCGTCACAGCAGCAGGGCTTCGCCGAGACTACGAGGGAGAGACGTAACGGGGGGAGCTGGAGGCGCCAGGGGCTGGTGTATGATGTCCCTCCTCTCCCCCACTATATATAGGGGTGCCAGGGGGGCGCCGGCCCTAGTAGATGAGATCTACTAGGGGGGGCGGCGGCCTAGGGGAGGTTTCCCTCCCCCCCAAGGCACCTAGAGGTGCCTTCCACCACTAGGACTCCTCCTAGGGGGAAACCCTAGGCGCATGGGCCTATAGGGGCTGGTGCCCTTGGCCCATGATGGCCAAGGCGCACCCCCTACAGCCCATGTGGCCCCCCGGGGCAGGTGGCCCCACCCGGTGGACACCCGGGACCCTTCCGGTGGTCCCGGTACAATACCGATAACCCCGAAACTTGTCCCGATGCCCGAAATAGCACTTCCTATATATAATTCTTTACCTCCGGACCATTCCGGAACTCCTCGTGACGTCCGGGATCTCATCCGGGACTCCGAACTACATTCGGGTTTCTGCATATCCATATCTTCATAACCCTAGCGTCACCGAACCTTAAGTGTGTAGACCCTACGGGTTCGGGAGACATGCAGACATGACCGAGACGCTCTCAGTCAATAACCATCAGCGGGATCTGGATACCCATGATGGCTCCCACATGCTCCTCGATGTTGTCATCGGATGAACCACTATGTCGAGGATTCGATCAAACCCTGTATGCAATTCCCTTTGTCAATCGGTACGTTACTTGCCCGAGACTCGATCGTCGGTATCCCAATACCTTGTTCAGTCTCGTTACCGGCAAGTCACTTTACTCGTACCGTAATGCATGATCCCGTGTCCAACACCTTGGTCACATTGAGCTCATTATGATGATGCATTACTGAGTGGGCCCAGAGATACCTCTCCGTCATACGGAGTGACAAATTCCAGTCTCGATCCGTGTCAACCCAACAGCTACTTTCGGAGATACCTGTAATGCACCTTTATAGTCACCCAGTTACGTTGTGACGTTTGATACACCCAAGGCACTCTTATGGTATCCGGGAGTTACACGATCTCATGGTCGAAGGAAGAGATACTTGACACTTGCAAAGCTCTAGCAAAACGAACTACACGATCTTTTATGCTATGCTTAGGATTGGGTCTTGTCCATCACATCATTCTCCTAATGATGTGATCCCGTTATCAACGACATCCAATGTCCATAGCCAGGAAACCATGACTATCTGTTGATCACAACGAGCTGGTCAACTAGAGGCTTACCAGGGACATAGTGTGGTCTAAGTATTCACACGTGTATTACGATTTCCGGATAACACAGTTATAGCATGAATAAAAGACAATTATCATGAACAATGAAATATAATAATACTTTTATTATTGCCTCTAGGGCATATTTCCAACAATTTGTTCTGAGTTGGCCTCCGACTTTACACACCAACCACCACGCGAGAATAGTTATGGGCCTCGGCGTCGTGGTATCAGCCGAAGCTTTGTTAGACGTCCAGTTCAGCAATGTGGCACAGCTGGGACGGCACCATCCGGTAGTGGTGGAGCCTGGACCCGCCCTGTACGCAACAATCCGGAGTGCAACGAGCGATGGGCCCAGACCCTGGAGTGCTTAGGATGTAGACCGGCGGGGACCTCTCTGCTGAGCCTAGGTAGGGTTGCGACGTGTTGATCTTTCGAGGCCGGGCATGACCCAGGAAAGTGTGTCCGGCCAGAGTAATCAAGTGTGTTGGAAAACATGGTGCACCCCTGCAGGGAAGATTATCTATTAATAGCCATGTCCACGATAATGGACATTCAGACTTGTATCCTGATGTTATACAACTATAAATGGATACTTGATATGTGATGGATATGTGGCCCCGGGATTGCTTTCTCGCAGGGAGTCAAGGAAGGATCTCTGGGCGTTAATGCTACAACATGCTTGTTAATTATAAACTGCTATTCTTTACTCTTCTACATGCTGCAAGATGCTTGGAGCTGCTTGAAGATGCTAGTCTTGGATAGGCTAGGCCTTCCCCCTCTATTCCGGCATTCTACAGTTCAGTCCACAGATACTAACCTTCCATTTGATACAAATGCATACTTAGTATAGATCTGATGCTTGCGAGTACTTTGGATGAGTACTCAGGGTTGCTTTGCTCCCCCTTTTCCCCCTTCTTCCTTCTTTCTGGTTGTTGCAACCAGATGGTGGATCCCAGGAGCCAGATGATGCCACCCCCGCCGACTACTGCTACTACCCCGAGGGTGCCCACTACTACGTGGAGCCCGCCGACGACCAGGAGTAGTTATGAGGTCCCAAGCAGGAGGCCTTGCCTCTTCGATCGTTGATGTTTGTGCTAGCCTTCTTAAGGCAAAAATTGTGTAACTTATGTCTGTACTCAGATATTGTTGCTTCCGCTGACTCGCTTGTGTATCGAGCTTTTATATTCGAGCCCTCGAGGCCCCTAGCTTGTAATATGAAGCTTGTGTTTCTTTTATTTGTGTTTAGAGTTGTGTTGTGATATCTTCCCGTGAGTCCCTGATCTTGATCGTACACATTTACGTGTATGATTAGTGTACGATTGGATCGGGGGCGTCACAGTTTTAAAGGTCTCAACATCTTCTATGAATGAGACAAGATAACCTTTCTCCTCACAATTAAGCTTGGAGTCATAGCTGTAGTATGTGATGTCTACTACCTTCCGAGTATTTCTTGAAGATAAGAAATAAGTTGACAATTATAAATAAATAAGTTTAGTACCGACGAACACCAAATATTTTTAAATTAACAACATAAATTACTGAACTTAACAAATTAGTTTAACAAACTCACATCTAGGCAAAACTGGAGGCATATCCACACCACCCAGATGTCGATATTATCATCATCATCATAATCTTTGGGACGAATATCAAATCTTATTCGCATTCCCTCCTTAAATACATATGCCTTGCAGAGAGCTTTCCAATTAGAGCAACCAAAATGGGAGCGATCGACCACATTGTACAGCTTAACCAGAAACTCATAACCATGTTTAGTTCTTAAGTGAGCCCTCCTCGTCTCCACATTCTCAAAGTCATCTAAACCTAAACCAGGCTTCTCAAATACATATGGTATAGCATGACATGGGATGTACTAATCGAATTGAAAAAAAAATCCATAAATTACACGTTGAACAAAAGAAGCACAAGTGATGATATTAATTACGATGAAATGCTTGTCGTTGTGTACCATACAAACATCAAAGGTCTCTTCCAGCTTCACGGTGAAAAGCCTATCATTTTGCAGGTGAGGAAACCTGTCGCACAAACCCTGGTCATCGTAGCAGTACCCGCACTCCGGGATCCCATCGTCATCAGACATCTCCGGTGTTCAAAATTCAAAGATTATAACTCGACGGCAAAACCCAAAAAATACGGCATGACCTTTGCTAAAAAAGGACATATCGAGCGCCCGAAATTTGCCGAAACGGAAATTAATCAACACTCCGGCAAACCATAGGCCACTTATCGATGGTCATTGCATTTCAATGGTTGAAAATATGAAGAAAAACATTTTATTAACTACTTACTAAATAAACTAGTTTTATTAACTACTTACTAAATAAACTAGTTCTATTAATCACTTACTATAAATAAACTAGTTCTATTAAGCACTTACTAAATAAACTAGTTCTATTAAGCACTTAATATAAATAAACTAGTTATATTAATCACTTACTAAATAAACTATTTCTATTAAACACTTGCTAAAAATTCTACTACCCTAGTTCTACCCCAAATTTTCTTACTTCTATTTTATTCAAAACACCTAAAATAGTCAAAAAAAAGTTATTCTATTAAAAAACCTACATTCTACAATGTGTACATTCTAAAATCTACATTTAAATTACCTACAATTTGCAAGAACA
>NC_041381.1:463268110-463281487 GCF_002162155.2 Triticum dicoccoides
GTGGGAGGAGGGCTGTCGACGGAGGAGGGAGGATGGAGGAGGGGCGGTCGGAGGAGGACGGAGGAGGGGTGGTGGGAGGAGGAGGGAGGAGGGCGCGGTGGGAGGAGGAGGGAGTACCTCGCTGGCGGGCGGACGACGGTTATCTGCGCGGGCGAGAGTGACTGAGAGGGAGAGGGAGTGAGAGAGGGTCGGCCGCGTGGGGAGGATAATGTAGGGTTAGTAGTAGCGCGGGTTCGAGAAAAGCGCTACAGCTAAGGAGAATAGCAGTAGTGCTGGACGAGGATACGCGCTACTCCTAAGTTGGGCTAGCTATGTGCGCCCAGTTCAAACATACCAGCAGCGCTTTTTGCTAGTACGCGCTACTGCTAAAGTTATAGCAGTAGCGCGGTTTATTTACACGCGCTGCTACTAAGTAGCAGTAGCGCATGATTTTGTCCAGCGCTACTGCTAAGATGCTGTGTATAAGGTTTTCCCTAGTAGTAAGAGATCGTGAGACTCAATCATTGATCCACCATATTTTAAATCTTTGCCTAACATCTGCACACATGCAAATGCAGTTCAGTTAAAGTTTTGTGGGATGTTGAATATGTTATCAGTCTCCTTGATTTAAATAGATGTGTCTATTAAGAGGTATACACATGTCTATCAATTAGTCGTGAGTAACGTCTTCAATCTTCGGTTCTACCTCCGGCTTGTCTACCATCCCTTCATCCATGCATCCTTGCTACCTGCCTTCGATGTTCGTGATGGTTAGCTCGACATTGCTGGACGTGTCGTCCAACACGTCGAGAAGGTCCACCGGAGTGCTCACTAGAGTGCAGACCACCGGCCGAAGTGGCCGCCTTGGCGCCTGTTGGTGCAACAACATGGGGATTACAGCAGCCATTTTCGGTCGTTGGCTTGGGCTCTCCTGAACACACAGTAGCCCTACCTGGATGCACGTCACGGCCTGCTCTAGCTCCGCCAGGGAGCAGCCATCGTGCACGGCTGGGTCAAGGAGCTCGAGGCTCTTGTTCTCTTCAAATAGCTTCCATGCCTGCAAAAAACATATTCTGTTTGTCATGGTCACCGTGGAATTCAGTATGGTTCCATCAGGGTGAGTTTTTTGGTTCAAACAAAAGGGGTTAGGACTTGGCTGTGTAGGCACGAACTTTCTTGGTTCAAATAAATTTTTAAAAAATGGTCTGGATGTGCCCTTCTTATTGCATATCTAAATTATTCAATCAAGCATACAAATGAAAAAAAAATCCCGTAAGAATCCCGGTATAAAATTAGTGACATAGAAGTTAAATGTGCAATACTTAAGGCATATCTGTTAATAATTAATAAAAGGGCCGTATACATCGTCCAGATGCAGAGGCAGGGGGCATTCCTCCTTTTCTAAAAAAACTTAGGGCACATCTAGATATGCTTTAGTAAAAAAATGTTTTGATTATTTTGTATTGGGCTACAAGAGGTAATTGATTGCTTACATGAGCTATGAGGTTGAAACTTCGTTGGTTCCTCCTGCCGCTGACGATCTCCAGCAACAACACTCCGAGGCTGTAAACGTCCTGCATGAACGATACCAAGCCGTCCATTGCGTACTCCGGTGACATGTAGCCGCTGCCAGCACGCCATACAAAAAAATAACAATCAGAAAATCGGTCCAAAATCTGGCGAGGGTACACTAGTAAAGAAACAAAGAAACTATAGTACTTGAACGTTGTAGTGTTATATGCAAAAGTTGCAGTTCTTACTATGTTCCAACAATCCTTTCTGTGACGGTCGAGTCTTGACTGTCGCCGATGCTGCTGAACAACTTGGCGATTCCGAAATCCGATATCTTGGCCACCATGTCCTCGTCAAGGAGAACGTTTGCCGCCTTGAGGTCTCGGTGGATCATCGTGTGCCTCGAGTCCTGGTGAAGGTAGAGCAGCCCTCTGGCAATGCCTAGGATGATGTCCATCCTTTTCTTCCAACTTAACGTGGCGCGCCTCCTTGGATCTGTTGGCGAATTCACAGAATTAAATTTCTGTGCAGAAATGGTCACAACTGTTTTGCCGCAGTGAGGATGAGTGACATGTACTAACCAAAAATGAAGGTGTCCAGGCTCTTGTTGCTCATGTACTCGTAGACCAGTATCCTCTCAGAGCAGTGGATGCAGCAGCCGAGCAGGCGTACGAGGTTGCGGTGCTGCAGCTTTGCGATCAGGTCCACCTCGTTCTTGAACTCTTTCAGTCCTTGCACTCTATTCTCGGTCGACAGCTTCTTCACTGCAACTTCCTGGCCGTCTGGCATTTCCCCCTGATAAATCCAGTTGGTCAGATTTCGGTCCTGACTAACTGACCATTACGAAATTTCTGCCCTGATTGGTACTACAAGGAAGAGTAGTACTGCTACTATCCAGCTGTTGTTTGTACGGCAACAGGAAATTTCATTCCTGATTTACATGGACTCTATGTAGTATTGCAATGTGTAAAGAAGTATCACCTTGTAAACAATGCCGAAGCCACCACGGCCGATCTCGTTTTTGGGGCAGAACCCACCGGTGGCGGCTCTAATGACCTCGAGATGGTACGTCGGACATTCGCCTCTCAAGATGTCATCGAACATGGTGGCTGCAAAACGGACAAGGCAGGAAGCCAGCTGACATGAGCAATAGGATAGGGCAGCAAGCAAGCAGCAGTTTCAGATTCAGATTATCCTCTGAAAACGCAGCACCAAGGACTCTGACCTTCTTTGCTGCGCCGGATCCTTCTCCAGATCAGGAAGCCGATCAATAGCGCAAGCAATGCAAACCCTGTTATCACCGTGGCGATGACCGCGGGGAACTTCTTGGTCTTGGTGTTCTCTGAAGAATGTCAGCGTCGAGTTAAATGCACGAAAGCCGCACTCCTCAAGCCCAGTGTGTTAGCAAGGTGCATCCATCATAAATGTTTGAGCTTGACATGTTTGTCCTGGTAGGCGGTTTGACAAGGTCCTTGCACACAATACTCTACTATAGTTTGATGCTACATAGTCCCTCTGTAAATTAATACTATATCATTTGGATCACGTACGGGGTACTAGTGATTGGAAATAGTATCATTCTCTGCATTGACTGAATTCAGCCGGGAGGTTCCGACATGAATTAATTTATGCCTAATCGGTGGTTGAAGTCAAGCAAAGGGAACAGGCTTTGTTTCATACGTACTACATGCAACTGGGTGCTTTGAATAAGAGAGAATTGCATATGTACTTACCTAGGTCAGACAATGCCAGCCTCACGAAGAGATCCTGCCCACCGTCGACGAACCGCGTGTCCATCAGGTCGACGAACCACTGTATGCACCCGGTGCCGGCCCCGCCTCCACGGATGTCCGACGCGGCGTACGCCGTGCAATTGCAGTTGGACAGGCACCTCCGGCCGCACTCCTCGAGCGAGGCACCGGCGTCCACGCTGCTGCCGTGCGTCTCCGGCAGCTTCACGCCGCGCAGAGCGTAGAACCCGTCGCTGTCGTCGCCGCACCGTAGCGGCGTTCTTCGGGCGCACCCGCCGGACGCGTCCCGCATGCGCCACTCCGCCGGCGACCTCTGCTGGAACCCGTGGACACAGCTGCACACGATGGCGTCCACCACGTTGCACACGCCGAACGCGCCGCACAGGCCGTAGCTGTCGCACTGGTCCCTCGGCCCCGACCAGAAGGTGTTCCAGGCGCCCGTGGCGCGGTCCCAGACCATGCGCTGCATCACGCCGGACTCGTTCAGGTCCACGCGGGACGGCGGCGAGCCGACGCGGTCGCGGTACCCGTAGGAGACCTCGTCGGTGGTGTCGGTGAACCGGAACTCGAACATGTCCTCGAAGGTGGTCATCTCCGGTATGCCGCTGAACCGCACGCCGTTCCAGGGCCCCGTCCGGTACGTCTTGCGCCCCTCCCTCCAGATGTGCAGCTCCGGGGAGCCGCTCGTGTCCATGTCGTAGCGGAAGTCGCCGGCGGACGGGTCGTCGGCGTCGCGCCACGACGAGAGGGACCACACGGCGCCGGTCCTGAGGTCCCTCCCGGTCCGCATCTCGGAGATGAACGTGTTGGTGGGGTGCTCGAAGCTCTGCCACACCACGGCGCCGGCCTCGCTCGTGAGCACCAGGTTGCCGTTGTCGTGGAGCTGCGCGACCGCAGCAGGCGCCGCGGCCGACGAGTTGGACGACCAGACGGTCACGTTATCCCTCGCGGTGTAGAGGAGCACGAGGTCTCCTCCGCCGCTGAGCGTGACCATGCCGGAGGACAGGGCGTCGAGCGGGCGGTCGCGGTTCGCGACCCAGACGACGGCGGGCGGGGAGACGGTGAACCATATGCCGAGGAACCACTTGGTGCCGTTGGCGACGGGGAAGAGGCCGAGCTGGAAGACGCCGCCGGGCGAGACCAGCCTCCGTTCGCCGCCGATGGCCCCCTGCCGTGTCAACGTCGACGAGCTGTCGGCGACGACGGCGGAGGCTGTCAGAAGCAGCACGGACAGCAATGGGAGGAAGAGTCGGCGGTGGCTCTGGTTCATGATGATCTTGCGCCGGCTGAATATGGAAGGAAGCACGGGGAATGTTACCGTGGAGTCGGTGGATTTTTTCCCAAGTTCTAAATACCGATGGCTGGCAGAAGTACCGCATTCATGTCACGGAATGTTGTGGCGGACCGGTGGTAAACGAGTAAATTGCAAGGAACCATCATTTTAAAGGCTAGGTTAGCAGAAAACATTAAAACATTAAGCTATATTTTTGTTGCAGAAAACACACGTTTGGTTAATCGTTTCGTGAAAACTATTGATCGGCGGATATGGTTCTGTTAAGTGAGTTTATGACAGGTGAGTCCCACTAGTCAAGCTAAGTGGCACCAATCTCTCACACCGCGACATCAAATCGTCTTGATGGATGTGGGACCTGCTTGTCAGTGAGACACTCCCCTTCTCTCAAACCACCCACTCTCCGTCGTTTTACCGAGCAGATGCATGGATGCGCCGCCGAAGTTCGGGGTGCGGTCTCCGGTGGAGGCGTTCTCCGTTGACGCTGGAGCGGCCCGTGACGACGTCCGGGAGGGGCGCGGGTGGCAGGGGTGTGCTGTCAGACTTCGTCGATGCGGGGCGGGGGCGGGGGTGATGTCATCTTCTTGCGGACGCTCGAGGTGCGGTCATGCACCCCGGCCGCCCACCGGCGCTCGAGGTGCAGTCCCACTAGCCGTGGAAGACACTCCTTCCTGCGGACGCTCGCGTGCGAGCCGCAACTTCGCCAGCGGTGGGCAGGGGCCGAGTACGGGGTTTGGGTGTGGAATCGGCGGGGATGCCCCGATCCCAACTGGATCTGGATGGATTGGACATCGGGGAGGTGATTCCCGGTGTTGATGTCAGGACCCCGACTCGATGCCACATCGATCTAGCATGTAACACCTCATATCACTTTGCGGCCTCACGCACGGTATTCCCACGGGTGTCGCCTTACCTTTGCCCGGGACCGTTTGCGCCTTTTGGCACACGTATATGACAGTGTCGCTAGCATCCATATGATAAGGAGTCCGGGCTGACATGGCTAGTCGTAAACCCAAAGCGGCACAGACTTACAGGGACAGGCATCCATGACCCAGCATCGAACGTGTCGGTCATCAGCGAGTGAATCCAGGCTGTAGCACTGGGCTAGCAGGACTACGGTGAACCGGGCTGTAGCGGGCTAACAGGACTCCGGTATTCATCGCGTGACATTTCCCCGAAGGGACAGACACAGGAACGAAGAAGGACACATGCCGGACAGCCTAAGTGTTCCGGAGCAGTAGCAAGCTACCATGGCTCGGTGGAAACACTAGGAGACATTTCCCCGTAAGAGAGGCTACTAAAGATAAACAACTAGATGGTCAGATCCCACACATACCAAGCATTTCAATAACATACACACAATATGCTCGATATGTGCAAATACAACATGGCATCACAACATGACTCTACGACTCAAGTAATTTATTCAATAGGCTCCGAGGAGCGCGATATTACAATCATGGGTCTCATGACCCAACAATCAGAGCATACAAGTCAAAGCACAAGCGGAAGCTATCATGTCTGAGTACAGACATCTATAAATGAAAAAGGCTGAGAAGCCTGACTATCTATCAGATCCTGCCGAGGGCACAAGATCGTAGCTGAGGTATCAAGCTAAACGTCGAAGTCCACGCGAAACTACTAGTGAGACCGAAGTCTCTCTGCAAAAACATAAAATAGGCAAACGTGAGTACAAATGTAACCAGCAAGACTTACATCAGAACTAACTACATATGCATCATTATCAACAAAGGGGATGGTGGGGTTTAACTGCAGCAAGCTAGCTTTGACTCGGTGGCTATCCTAAACTACGACTGCAAGCAACTCTTTTGAGGTGGCGCACACGAGTCCACATATTCACCATATCAATACACCACTATGGATCCGCTCCCGTCCCCCTACGAGAACGCCATCCATAGCACTCACGCTTATCTTGCGTATTTTAGAGTATCCACTTTCACTTGTCTATGAACTGATATAAGCAACCCAGAAGTCCTTTTCCGTGGACACGGCTATTCGAATAGATCATATTAACCCTGCAGGGGTGTACTTCTTCACACACGCTCTCACCACTTACCGCCGTTTACACGACATGTACTCGGCAACCTTCAAGCAGAAGCCCAACGTGGGTGTCGGCCACGGCCTGCCTAAACACTCAAGTCTCTAGTCCAGGTTTATCGCCTATTCGGGTTCCATCCATGAGGAGATCCGGCCGGAGTTTCGCTCACAGCCCCAAACGATGTGAACAGGGTTCCCGAGACACCAAACGGGCGCCCGGTACACCGTGCCACGTGCCTACAGCATCACAGCCCACCCCTACGGTCAGCGCTGCCCACGGCCTCCAGCATACTACAAACACCAGAAACAACTTGCAACTCCTGGACAGAGGACAAGGGTGATCAAGAAGCCGAGAGGGTCCATTGGTTTCGGGCCCAATGCGTGGTAGTAGCTGAATCATGGATCACAAACACAGAACTCAGTTCCTGAGGACGGCTGCAATGAGACAACCCACCATGTACTCCTACATGGCCTCTCACCGCTACCTTTACCAAATCGTATTCACACACTTAGCTCACACACAGTAGGACATGCTCACACACCTCTGATTCATCCCCGATGAATCAGACCTGACTCAACTCTAAGCAGTAGCAGGCATGACAAACAAACATGAATGAGTAGGCACAACAGGGCACAAACAACTCCTACTCATGCTAGTGGGTTTCATCTATTTACTGTGGCAATGACAGGTCATGCAGAGGATAAAGGGGTTCAGCTACCGCAGCAAGTAACAGATGAATCGGTGTTGTCCTAATGCAGTAAAAGAGAGCAGGAGCGAGAGAGTAGGATTGTATCGGAATGAACAAGGGGGTTTTGCTTGCCTGGCACTTCTAAAGATAACATTGAGTCTTCATCAGTGTCAACGATCACATCATCGGTACACGTCTATCGAGAGGGGACAAATACCGGCAATACAGAAAAAAGCACGATCAATGCAATGCACAATATGATGCATGCTATGACATGGCAAAATGAATGTGTTTTGGGCTAATGCATCTAAAACCAGATTAAATGAAGTTGGTTTGAATACAAGATTCAAATTCAAACTCCATATGTGATTATTCAAATGCCATTTAATTCATTTGTCCTAAACAGTAGTGATAAGTTGTTCTAACATGCATGAAAATGGTACAGATGGATTCCTTGAATTTTTCTGATAATTTTTCATATATAAATTATTTAATTTGGAGTTACGGTTAATTTTCTATGATTTATTGAAGTTTTAGGCATTTTCTGGAATTTCCTGATTATTTTTTTAAATCCAGAAAATACTTATTGCGTCAGCATTGCGTCACTATGACGTCAGCAGGTCAACAGACGCTGCTGCTGGTCAAACCTGACGTGTGGGGGCCACACGTCAGTGACACAGGGCTAGTTAGTGTCAATGGCAGGTGGGGCCGGGTCAAAGGCCACGTCATCAAGTCAACTCTGTCATGTGGGGCCAGTCAACGTGTGATGTGGCCAGGTCAAACTGACCTGTGGGCCCGTGGGGGTTAGTTTAACACTTAACAGAAAATAATAAATATTAACTAAGGCGTGGGGCCCATACGTCAGTGGCTCTGGGGAGGTTAGCTGGGTCATTAGTGGTTAACTAGACCGGGGTTAGGCCGACGGCTCGTCGCCGGCGAGGTCAGTGGCGGCGGAGCGCGTCGGGTTTCGCCCACAGGCGACCATTTGGACGGCGGATTGGTCCTACGCGTAGCTGGGGGTCGCGCGCGTCTGGTAGTGCAAGTGGGAGGAGCTGGGGTGGCCGGAGCTGCCGGCGGCGAGCTCTTTTGCGGCTGCCGGAGCTCGGGCAATCTCGGGGTGGCGTTACAGTGCACGGGAGGAGGCGTTGTGGGTGTCTACGGTTTCATGCGATCGTGCTGATCACGATGGTGGGCTCGGGAACGAGCTGCGGTGGCTGTGGCCACGGCCACGCCATGGCCGGCGGCGAGAAGCTCTCGGCCGTGGTGGGAGATGGGGCTAGGGGGCGAGAACGGAGGGGGCGAGCACAGGAGAGGCAGCGGAGGCTCACAGCGGATCCATTCGAGGCGGAGACGAGGCCGGGGATGGTCCGGAGCCGACGAATCGAACGGCGGCGAGTTCCGGTGGCCGAGGAGGGGAACGGCGACGTGGGCGGCGATGCAGGGCTCCCGGCGTCACGTGAGTTGGTGGGGACGAAGAGGAAGGCGCGGCGGTTCCTCTGGAAGCATCGCCGAGGCGAGGGGTGGACACTGGCCGCGGTGGAGCTCGTTGGTGCTCTCGGGTGCTCGTGGTCGATCGTGAGAGAGAGAGAGAGCAGAGGGGATAGGGACGGAGGGAGAGATACGGGAGAGTGAGAGAGTTCGTGGGGGCCGCGTGGCGTCTCCAGGGAGTAGTGGAGGCAAGCAGGGAGGCAGGAGGTGGCCGAAGCAGGGAGGAGGTGGCCGGGGCGCGTGGCCGCGCGCGCCGGGCGCGTGCCCGTCCTCCTGGCAGAGGAGGAAGGCGACAGGGGAGGGAGGCGGCGGTGGGCTGGGCCAGCGGGAGGAGCTGGCCAGCTGGGCCGGCTACAGGTAAGTGGCCCAGGTAGTCTCTCTCTCTCTTCTTTTTTAATTATGTTTTCTATTTTGCAGGTTTGTTTTGAATTTGGTTTTGAAACCAATTCAATTTATTTTGCTTCTGACAATATTTTTAGGAGCTAAAAGAATTAAAACAATGCTCCACAAAAATATTTTAGAATTATTGGACCTATATTTATTTAACAGTAGATATAAGTCCAATTCAAATAGCTATTGATTTAATTCAAATACCCAAAATAAATGTTTCTGAGATACCGAAAATATTGGTTTGGATTTTACCTCTTGCCAATATTTCCAGAGGATAACAAGAACATTTTCTTGGACTTATTTGAGGCAATTTTTATCTTGATCATTTCATTTTTTTTAAAGGATTCTGAGGCTTTGAAAATTCCTCAATTCAAATTTCATTTGAATTTAAACATGATGCAGCAACCAAGCTAGTCCAAGGCCAGGGTAAAGCTAGGGATGTGACAACTCACCCCCACTAAACAAGAATCTCGTCTCGAGATTCCAGCGTAGGGTAAGGTGAAAGGTAAACGCAACTAGTATAATCTTCACGATCCAGGGTGCACTTCAGTTGAACGTTGATTCATTCACCATCATTGTCTTGAAGTCTTGCCTTGAGAACTCCAACTATCATGACAACGAGAGGAAAGGAAAGATCCTAAAAGAATGGTTCTTCTCGAAGGTCGAACAACTCAGGATTAACTCACAGAATGAGACATAGCAACATCTCTTGAGCTGAGAGGCGAAGCACACATCCATAGGAATGGAGGGAAGCAGATGACGAAGGTTCACTAGGTGGACAATAATTCCACACCTAAGAAGGTGGTAAACGATTGTCAACGTAGCGAGGAGTTGAGTTGCCATGATACCATAACGATACACCTTAGTGAAGGTGACTCCTAGAGATATTCCCTTAAGTGGCAAAAAGAATTACTTTTGATTCAGAGATCATTGAAACTCTTTAAACCAGCCTAAGGCAATCACAAGCGATCATTTGGAGGGGGTCGGTAGAATGGCATACTCGGACTTGGATGATGTGGATTACCTTGTTGAAGACAACGTAATGGATGAATTTCCTTGCCACCGGAAATGGAAGAGACCCATGGTAGAATGGCACATTGGCGGTGCAAGCTAGGAACAAAATGCAAATGCTAGGAATGATTCTGGTAACTGGGGAAGAACCCAACAATAAAGAGTGAATTCACTGTTTGAATAGGTGATAGCATTGCCGAGGAAACTGAGAGCATCCCAGTTAGTGCCGATGATAACACCTAGCGCTTGTGCGTGCTCTCAAGAACTTGAGCATTTCCATAATCATCAAGGTTTTACCAACATCAGGGTCAAGGGTGCCGACAGCACAACATACTACCATGATGAGTAGCGATGGACGATGCACATGCAAAGGAAGATAACACTTCTCAGATTTCATCTTAGCGAGGCCAAGGAAATAAAATCTGAATGATCGACCGAGAGACATTTAGCACTCCGCTTCTAATGTTCTCCTTGATGTGCTAGTGTAACCCATTCATAGATATGGTTTGATATCTAGAACATCAAGTAAAAGGTCGGACTTCGGGAATACAAAAATCCATAGGGGCAACTAGGGAGTAAACCCTACGAAATCCCTATGGGGAGGTGGCCAACTTCTTCAATCAAGATATTATAATAACAGGTCTTCCGGCTGGGTGTGTTGGCCACGACATCCACTTTACCGGTTATCGCGCGACCAATATTATAATTCTTGGGAAATATTCCAACCATCATATCTGCCTGAGATTCAGATCTGGTTGGTGTCAGGATATTCCAGACTCATCGAGTCTAGGAAGAATAAGAAAGTTTGCAACATAAATCGACGAGATGACGTTGCGAGATTCTCGGGAAATGAACTACGATAGCAAGCTCCAAAACATGAGCTGGTTCTGCTACACACGTGTGAACACGCTGTCACAGACAAACATGAACACATGGTAGTCTTATAATAAAACACTACCGAGTTCCGGGGGAAAACCATCATCGAGGATATCGAAGTCCTTGCATAAGGTATACTCTTAAGAAGGAATTTCTTCTCCTTGAACAAATCAATCAGTGGCTTGGTGTGAAGGAAATATGCCCTAGAGGCAATAATAAAGTTATTATTTATTTCCTTATAATCATGATAAATGTTTATTATTCATGCTAGAATTGTATTTTCCGGAAACATAATACATGTGTGAATACATAGACAAACAGAGTGTCACTAGTATGCCTCTACTTGACTAGCTCGTTAATCAAAGATGGTTATGTTTCCTAACCATGAACAATGAGTTGTTATTTGATTAACGAGGTCACATCATTAGTAGAATGATCTGATTGACATGACCCATTCCATTAGCTTAGCACCTGATCATTTAGTATGTTGCTATTGCTTTCTTCATGACTTATACATGTTCCTACGACTATGAGATTATGCAACTCCCGTTTACCGGAGGAACACTTTGGGTACTACCAAACGTCACAACGTAAATGGGTGATTATAAAGGAGTACTACAGGTGTCTCCAATGGTCGATGTTGGGTTGGCGTATTTCGAGATTAGGATTTGTCACTCCGATTGTCGGAGAGGTATCTCTGGGCCCTCTCGGTAATACACATCACATAAGCCTTGCAAGCATTACAACTAATATGTTAGTTGTGAGATGATGTATTAAGGAACGAGTAAAGAGACTTGCCGTTAACGAGATTGAACTAGGTATTGGATACCGACGATCGAATCTCGGGCAAGTAACATACCGATGACAAAGGGAACAACGTATGTTGTTATGCGGTCTGACCGATAAAGATCTTCGTAGAATATGTAGGAGCCAATATGGGCATCCAGGTCCCGCTATTGGTTATTGACCAGAGACATGTCTCGGTCATGTCTACATTGTTCTCGAACCCGTAGGGTCCGCACGCTTAAGGTTACGATGACAGTTATATTATGAGTTTATGCATTTTGATGTACTGAAGGTTGTTCGGAGTCCCGGATGTGATCACGGACATGACGAGGAGTCTCGAAATGGTCGAGACGTAAAGATTGATATATTGGAAGCCTATGTTTGGACATCGGAAGTGTTCCGGGTGAAATCGGGATTTTACCGGGTTACCGGGAGGTTACCGGAACCCCCCGGGAGCCATATGGGCCATCATGGGCCTTAGTGGAAAGGAGAAAGGGGCAGCCCAAGGTGGCTGCGCCTCTTTCCCCTCCCCTAGTCCTATTAGGACTAGGAGAAGGTGGCCGGCCCCCCTCTCTCCCTTCCCCTCCGAGGAATCCTAGTTGGACTAGGATTGGGGGGAGGAATCCTACTCCCAGAGGGAGTAGGACTCTCCTGCGCCTCCCTCTTTGGTCGGCCAGCCTCCCCTCCTCTCCTCCTTTATATACGGAGGCAGGGGCACCTCTAAACACACAAATTGACACAAGTTGATCCACGTGATCGATTCCTTAGCCGTGTGCGGTGCCCCCTGCCACCATATTCCTCGATAATACTGTAGCGGAGTTTAGGCGAAGCCCTGCTGCTGTAGTCCATCAAGATCGTCACCACGCCGTCGTGCTGACGAAACTCTTCCCCGGCACTTTGCTGGATCGGAGTCCGGGGATCGTCATCGAGCTGAACGTGTGCTCGAACTCGGAGGTGCCGTAGTTTCGGTGCTTGATCGGTTGGATCGTGAAGACGTACGACTACTTCCTCTACGTCGTGTCATTGCTTCCGCAGTCGGTCTGCGTTGGGTACGTAGACAACACTCTCCTCTCGTTGCTATGCATCACATGATCCTGTGTGCGCGTAGGAAAATTTTTGAAATTACTACAAAACCCAACAGTGGCATCCGAGCCTAGGTTAATGATGTTGATGTTATATGCACGAGTAGAACACAAGTGAGTTGTGGACGATACAAGTCATACTGCCTACCAGCATGTCATATTTTGGTTCAGCGGTATTGTTGGACGAGATGACCCGGACCAACCTTACGCGTACGCTTACGCGAGACCGGTTCCCTCGACGTGCTTTGCACAGAGATGGCTTGCGGGCGACTGCCTCTCCAACTTTAGTTGAACCAAGTATGGCTACGCCCGGTCCTTGCGAAGGTTAAAACGGAGTCTATTTGACAAACTATCGTTGTGGTTTTGATGCGTAGGTGAGATTGGTTCTTACTTAAGCCCGTAGCAGCCACGTAAAACATGCAACAACAAAGTAGAGGACGTCTAACTTGTTTTTGCAGGGCATG
>NC_041381.1:463287238-463363338 GCF_002162155.2 Triticum dicoccoides
AAAAGAGCCTTACGTTCCATCCCACAATCAATTCCCTTATATAACTAAAGAATTTCTAGACTCAACTTCGACCAGTTTGGCTTGGTAATCCTACAGGCAGTCAAGCTCTGATACCAACGCTGTCAGGACCCCGACTCGATGCCACATCGATCTAGCATGTAACACCTCATATCACTTTGCGGCCTCACGCACGGTATTCCCACGGGTGTCGCCTTACCTTTGCCCGGGACCGTTTGCGCCTTTTGGCACACGTATATGACAGTGTCGCTAGCATCCATATGATAAGGAGCCCGGGCTGACATGGCTAGTCGTAAACCCAAAGCGGCACAGACTTACAGGGACAGGCATCCATGACCCAGCATCGAACGTGTCGGTCATCAGCGAGTGAATCCAGGCTGTAGCACTGGGCTAGCAGGACTACGGTGAACCGGGCTGTAGCGGGCTAACAGGACTCCGGTATTCATCGCGTGACATTTCCCCGAAGGGACAGACACAGGAACGAAGAAGGACACATGCCGGCCAGCCTAAGTGTTCCGGAGCAGTAGCAAGCTACCATGGCTCGGTGGAAACACTAGGAGACATTTCCCCGTAAGAGAGGCTACTAAAGATAAACAACTAGATGGTCAGATCCCACACATACCAAGCATTTCAATAACATACACACAATATGCTCGATATGTGCAAATACAACATGGCATCACAACATGACTCTACGACTCAAGTAATTTATTCAATAGGCTCCGAGGAGCGCGATATTACAATCATGGGTCTCATGACCCAACAATCAGAGCATACAAATCAAAGCACAAGCGGAAGCTATCATGTCTGAGTACAGACATCTATAAATGAAAAAGGCTGAGAAGCCTGACTATCTATCAGATCCTGCCGAGGGCACAAGATCGTAGCTGGGGTATCAAGCTAAACGTCGAAGTCCACGCGAAACTACTAGTGAGACCGAAGTCTCTCTGCAAAAACATAAAATAGGCAAACGTGAGTACAAATGTACCCAGCAAGACTTACATCAGAACTAACTACATATGCATCATTATCAACAAAGGGGATGGTGGGGTTTAACTGCAGCAAGCTAGCTTTGACTCGGTGGCTATCCTAAACTACGACTGCAAGCAACTCTTTTGAGGTGGCGCACACGAGTCCACATATTCACCATATCAATACACCACTATGGATCCGCTCCCGTCCCCCTACGAGAACGCCATCCATAGCACTCACGCTTATCTTGCGTATTTTAGAGTATCCACTTTCACTTGTCTATGAACTGATATAAGCAACCCAGAAGTCCTTTTCCGTGGACACGGCTATTCGAATAGATCATATTAACCCTGCAGGGGTGTACTTCTTCACACACGCTCTCACCACTTACCGCCGTTTACACGACATGTACTCGGCAACCTTCAAGCGGAAGCCCAACGTGGGTGTCGGCCACGGCCTGCCTAAACACTCAAGTCTCTAGTCCAGGTTTATCGCCTATTCGGGTTCCATCCATGAGGAGATCCGGCCGGAGTTTCGCTCACAGCCCCAAACGATGTGAACAGGGTTCCCGAGACACCAAACGGGCGCCCGGTACACCGTGCCATGTGCCTACCGCATCACAGCCCACCCCTACGGTCAGCGCTGCCCACGGCCTCCAGCATACTACAAACACCAGAAACTACTTGCAACTCCTGGACAGAGGACAAGGGTGATCAAGAAGCCGAGAGGGTCCATTGGTTTCGGGCCCAATGCGTGGTAGTAGCTGAATCATGGATCACAAACACAGAACTCAGTTCCTGAGGACGGCTGCAATGAGACAACCCACCATGTACTCCTACATGGCCTCTCACCGCTACCTTTACCAAATCGTATTCACACCCTTAGCTCACACACAGTAGGACATGTTCACACACCTCTGATTCATCCCCGATGAATCAGACCTGACTCAACTCTAAGCAGTAGCAGGCATGACAAACAAGCATGAATGAGTAGGCACATCAGGGCTCAAACAACTCCTACTCATGCTAGTGGGTTTCATCTATTTACTGTGGCAATGACAGGTCATGCAAAGGATAAAGGGGTTCAGCTACCGCAGCAAGTAACAGATGAATCGGTGTTGTCCTAATGCAGTAAAAGAGAGCAGGAGCGAGAGAGTAGGATTGTATCGGAATGAACAAGGGGGTTTTGCTTGCCTGGCACTTCTGAAGATAACATTGAGTCTTCATCAGTGTCAACGATCACATCATCGGTATCACGTCTATCGAGAGGGGACAAATACCGGCAACACAGAAGGGAACACAATCAATGCAATTCACAATATGATGCATGATCATGACATGGCAAAATGAATGTGTTTTGGGCTAATGCAACTAGCAACAGATTAAATGAAGTTGGTTTGAATACAAGATTCAAATTCAAACTCCATATGTGATTATTCAAATGCCATTTAATTGATTTGTGCTAAACAGCAGCTATAAGTTGTTCTAACATGCATGAAAATGGTACAGATGGATTCCTTGAATTTTTCTGATAATTTTTCATATATAAATTATCTAATTTGGTGAAGGAAATATGCCCTAGAGGCAATAATAAAGTTATTATTTATTTCCTTATATCATGATAAATGTTTATTATTCATGCTAGAATTGTATTAACCGGAAACATAATACATGTGTGAATACATAGACAAACAGAGTGTCACTAGTATGCCTCTACTTGACTAGCTCGTTAATCAAAGATGGTTATGTTTCCTGACCATGAACAATGAGTTGTTATTTGATTAACGAGGTCACATCATTAGTTGAATGATCTGATTGACATGACCCATTCCATTAGCTTAGCACCTGATCGTTTAGTATGTTGCTATTGCTTTCTTCATGACTTATACATGTTCCTATGACTATGAGATTATGCAACTCCCGTTTGCCGGAGGAACACTTTGGGTGCTACCAAACGTCACAACGTAACTGGGTGATTATAAAGGAGTACTACAGGTGTCTCCAATGGTCGATGTTGGGTTGGCGTATTTCGAGATTAGGATTTGTCACTCCGATTGTCGGAGAGGTATCTCTGGGCCCTCTCGGTAATACACATCACATAAGCCTTGCAAGCATTACAACTAATATGTTAGTTGTGAGATGATGTATTACGGAACGAGTAAAGAGACTTGCCGTTAACGAGATTAAACTAGGTATTGGATACCGACGATCGAATCTCGGGCAAGTAACATACCGATGACAAAGGGAACAACGTATGTTGTTATGCGGTCTGACCGATAAAGATCTTCGTAGAATATGTAGGAGCCAATATGGGCATCCAGGTCCCGCTATTGGTTATTGACCAGAGACATGTCTCGGTCATGTCTACATTGTTCTCGAACCCGTAGGGTCCGCACGCTTAAGGTTACGATGACAGTTATATTATGAGTTTATGCATTTTGATGTACCGAAGGTTGTTCGGAGTCCCGGATGTGATCACGGACATGACGAGGAGTCTCGAAATGGTCGAGACGTAAAGATTGATATATTGGAAGCCTATGTTTGGACATCGGAAGTGTTCCGGGTGAAATCGGGATTTTACCGGGTTACCGGGAGGTTACCGGAACCCCCCGGGAGCCATATGGGCCATCATGGGCCTTAGTGGAAAGGAGAAAGGGGCAGCCCAAGGTGGCTGCGCCTCTTTCCCCTCCCCTAGTCCTATTAGGACTAGGAGAAGGTGCCCGGCCCCCCTCTCTCCCTTCCCCTCCGAGGAATCCTAGTTGGACTAGGATTGGGGGGAGGAATCCTACTCCCAGAGGGAGTAGGACTCTCCTGCGCCTCCCTCTTTGGCCGGCCAGCCTCCCCTCCTCTCCTCCTTTATATACGGAGGCAGGGGCACCTCTAAACACACAAATTGACACAAGTTGATCCACGTGATCGATTCCTTAGCCGTGTGCGGTGCCCCCTGCCACCATATTCCTCGATAATACTGTAGCGGAGTTTAGGCGAAGCCCTGCTGCTGTAGTTCATCAAGATCGTCACCAAGCCGTCGTGCTGACAAAACTCTTCCCCGACACTTTGCTGGATCGGAGTCCGGGGATCGTCATCGAGCTGAACGTGTGCTCGAACTTGGAGGTGCCGTAGTTTCGGTGCTTGATCGGTTGGATCGTGAAGACGTACGACTACTTCCTCTACGTCGTGTCATTGCTTCCGCAGTCGGTCTGCGTTGGGTACGTAGACAACACTCTCCTCTCGTTGCTATGCATCACATGATCCTGTGTGCGCGTAGGAAAATTTTTGAAATTACTACGAAACCCAACATGGTGTGCTCGGGACACATATAGAATGGAGGTAGCTAATCTCACAATCCAATGTATACTTCACACATGCATGACTGACTTGGGATGATTCCAAGGAAGCAAAAACAATCTTTCTCGGATACACGGCGGCAACTTACACCAAGTGCACGTGAATTAGAGAAAGTCACATCTTTCATCCGGACATATGCTTCACGAGCTAGCATGAACAAATGCTTCAAAAGTTTCCAACACTAACTTATTGTCCAACAAAATCATGGAGGAGATAAGGATGTTGTCAATGGGCTCAACAACTATTCATCTGGGTTTCCTTTTAAAAGGAATTCTATAGTTAAGTGAAGAAGTGATAGCATTGGTCAGACCAAAGATGTAATGGTGTATGCTCGAGGGATCAACCACGAATAAGACAACATTACGAGCATCGTTGGTTCTGATTTGATTTGACGATAGCCCACACTCAAATCAAAGGATTGATAAGACAATAGGTCCAGCAACTGATCACAAGGACCAATCGATGAAGATATCATCTTTCTTCAACACACACTACACAAGAATATCCCTTTGGAACGAACTAAGTCAGACAAGCTTTTATCTTCCAACTCTCCAAGTTGTTGTCTAGCTTAACCAACTAGCTCAGGGATATCTAACACCGATTCTTGGAGAGAAGGTGGTTCACAAGAAACCAACTTGATCACGAACTCAACATAGCGGTCAGGTGACAACCCGGTAACACCTCCAAGAAGATATTTGGAAAGTCACGAACCACCGGTATGTTACTAAGCTCGAGAACAATCTTGCTTTTGAGGGCAAGACGATATGATCAAATGAGTGAGGACTTGACAAGATCCTAACTCATCAATCGAAGGGTGCACCGAAATAAGGACTAGGTAGCACGATCAGTCTTAGAAGGATGATTCGAAAACCAACATACTAAGAATGAAATTATTATCCTTTAACTACCAAGCAACAGAGTTGCTAGCAGTATTGATTTCACACATCACAATTCATTTGTCGGTATTCCGGTTGCATCAACACGAGGGCCGAGGAATGAACAGTGATGGCAAGAAGTGTCACTGTACCAAGAGTTCATGGGATGGTGTGCAATTCCTATAACAATCTCGATATAAAATATGTAATACTCCAAGGTAGAGCAGAACCAAAAGCTGGATTGGCATTTGATCTGCGGAATACAACTACTTTGACCCAATCCTAGATATGGAAGAGGTATTGGAGTTTGTTTCTCCAAGTCATTCAGGACAGAATGGCTTGACGGACCACAAGAGTAATAGGCATCGACAAACGAACGCACGCATACTCTTGACTATCAATTGATAGACGAAGGTCAGTAGACAACTAAAGAGGGACAACTCAAAGGAACATATAACTTTCTGAGTTGTGGATACATGGGTTGGTATGCCGAACAAAGTTCAACATAATTCTTCCGGATAACCCATGCAGAAAGGTTGAGCTGGCAGAGTCACAATATAGCATGGAGAACTCATAGAGGGCCTGTTGTGATCTTTTGATCCAACAAACTTCTGCCATAATGGTTCATGGTATTTGGAAGAACGATATACCACGGACCTCGAGGACTATCGCAAAGGTTACTAATATACTAAAGGCACTAGCAATTACTATCAACATGAAGTAGGTAGAGTGAATCTCGGGTTCAGAACCCAGGAGTAGAATACCTACTGCTAAGTGGCATCACGGGATGCTTTCGAGAATAAAAGCCAGAATCATCACACTGGAAACACAAATCATGGCTAAATTACTAGATGATCCCCTAAGACACCTAGGGTCATAATAATATCTCCAACATATATGTCAAGGTAACGGAGTACCTCAACTCACTAATTAGTGTGGTTAATCTGGCCCAAAGGAACATTGAAACGGGAGGAAGGAATTTGCAAGTGCATTAGACTGTTTAGAGACCTGAGATGACTCGGACAGCATAACGGCTGTAAATGCTCAAAGGATTGGAGACATGCTACAAAATGGTGGCATAGCCACTTAGAAGCACAATATCAAGGTTTCGAGATCAACAATTAACATACGGAAGTAGAAACTGAACTCAAGCTTAGAACCATCAATCCTACAAGTCTGCAGATTAGTAACACGTGATCCTGATAGAAAGAAGAGAAAGCCTAGTTCCTTAATCCCCGTAGGAAAGATAAGATGACTCAGATCAGAAGGGCATAAGGTATAAGAAGTAAAAAGAGCCTTACGTTCCATCCCACAATCAATTCCCTTATATAACTAAAGAATTTCTAGACTCAACTTCGACCAGTTTGGCTTGGTAATCCTACAGGCAGTCAAGCTCTGATACCAACGCTGTCAGGACCCCGACTCGATGCCACATCGATCTAGCATGTAACACCTCATATCACTTTGCGGCCTCACGCACGGTATTCCCACGGGTGTCGCCTTACCTTTGCCCGGGACCGTTTGCGCCTTTTGGCACACGTATATGACAGTGTCGCTAGCATCCATATGATAAGGAGCCCGGGCTGACATGGCTAGTCGTAAACCCAAAGCGGCACAGACTTACAGGGACAGGCATTCATGACCCAGCATCGAACGTGTCGGTCATCAGCGAGTGAATCCAGGCTGTAGCACTGGGCTAGCAGGACTCCGGTGAACCGGGCTGTAGCGGGCTAACAGGACTCCGGTATTCATCGCGTGACATTTCCCCGAAGGGACAGACACAGGAACGAAGGACACATGCCGGCCAGCCTAAGTGTTCCGGAGCAGTAGCAAGCTACCATGGCTCGGTGGAAACACTAGGAGACATTTCCCCGTAAGAGAGGCTACTAAAGATAAACAACTAGATGGTCAGATCCCACACATACCAAGCATTTCAATAACATACACACAATATGCTCGATATGTGCAATACAACATGGTATCACAAAATAACTCAACGACTCAAGTAGTTTATTCATTAGGCTCCGAGGAGCGAGATATTACAAACAGGGGTCTCATGACCCAACAATCAGAGCATACAAATCAAAGCACAAGCGGAAGCTATCATGTCTGAGTACAGACATCTATAAATGAAAAAGACTGAGAAGCCTGACTATCTACCAGATCCTGCCGAGGGCACAAGATCGTAGCTGAGGTAACAAGCTAAACGTCGAAGTCCACGCGAAACTACTAGCGAGACCGAAGTCTCTCTGCAAAAACATAAATAGGCAAACGTGAGTACAAATGTACCCAGCAAGACTTACATCAGAACTATCTACATATGCATCATTATCAACAAAGGGGATGGTGGGGTTTAACTGCAGCAAGCTAGCTTTGACTCGGTGGCTATCCTAAACTACGACTGCAAGCGACTCTTTTGAGGTGGCGCACACGAGTCCACATATTCACCATATCAATACACCACTATGGATCCGCTCCCGTCTCCCTACGAGAACGCCATCCATAGCACTCACGCTTATCTTGCGTATTTTAGAGTATCCACTTTCACTTGTCTATGAACTGATATAAGCAACCCAGAAGTCCTTTTCCGTGGACACGGCTATTCGAATAGATCATATTAACCCTGCAGGGGTGTACTTCTTCACACACGCTCTCACCACTTACCGCCGTTTACACGACATGTACTCGGCAACCTTCAAGCGGAAGCCCAACGTGGGTGTCGGCCACGGCCTGCCTAAACACTCAAGTCTCTAGTCCAGGTTTATCGCCTATTCGGGTTCCATCCATGAGGAGATCCGGCCGGAGTTTCGCTCACAGCCCCAAACGATGTGAACAGGGTTCCCGAGACACCAAACGGGCGCCCGGTACACCGTGCCACGTGCCTACCGCATCACAGCCCACCCCTACGGTCAGCGCTGCCCACGGCCTCCAGCATACTACAAACACCAGAAACTACTTGCAGCTCCTGGACAGAGGACAAGGGTGATCAAGAAGCCGAGAGGGTCCATTGGTTTCGGGCCCAATGCGTGGTAGTAGCTGAATCATGGATCACAAACACAGAACTCAGTTCCTGAGGACGGCTGCAATGAGACAACCCACCATGTACTCCTACATGGCCTCTCACCGCTACCTTTACCAAATCGTATTCACACACTTAGCTCACACACAGTAGGACATGCTCACACACCTCTGATTCATCCCCGATGAATCAGACCTGACTCAACTCTAAGCAGTAGCAGGCATGACAAACAAACATGAATGAGTAGGCACAACAGGGCTCAAACAACTCCTACTCATGCTAGTGGGTTTCATCTATTTACTGTGGCAATGACAGGTCATGCAGAGGATAAAGGGGTTCAGCTACCGCAGCAAGTAACAGATGAATCGGTGTTGTCCTAATGCAGTAAAAGAGAGCAGGAGCGAGAGAGTAGGATTGTATCGGAATGAACAAGGGGGTTTTGCTTGCCTGGCACTTCTGAATATAACATTGAGTCTTCATCAGTGTCAACGATCACATCATCGGTACACGTCTATCGAGAGGGGACAAATACCGGCAATACAGAAAAAAGCACGATCAATGCAATGCACAATATGATGCATGCTATGACATGGCAAAATGAATGTGTTTTGGGCTAATGCATCTAAAACCAGATTAAATGAAGTTGGTTTGAATACAAGATTCAAATTCAAACTCCATATGTGATTATTCAAATGCCATTTAATTCATTTGTCCTAAACAGTACTGATAAGTTGTTCTAACATGCATGAAAATGGTACAGATGGATTCCTTGAATTTTTCTGATAATTTTTCATATATAAATTATTTAATTTGGAGTTACGGTTAATTTTCTATGATTTATTGAAGTTTTAGGCATTTTCTGGAATTTCCTGATTATTTTTTAAATCCAGAAAATACTTATTGCGTCAGCATTGCGTCACTATGACGTCAGCAGGTCAACAGACGCTGCTGCTGGTCAAACCTGACGTGTGGGGGCCACACGTCAGTGACACAGGGCTAGTTAGTGTCAATGGCAGGTGGGGCCGGGTCAAAGGCCACGTCATCAAGTCAACTCTGTCATGTGGGGCCAGTCAACGTGTGACGTGGCCAGGTCAAACTGACCTGTGGGCCCGTGGGGGTTAGTTTAACACTTAACAGAAAATAATAAATATTAACTAAGGCGTGGGGCCCATACGTCAGTGGCTCTGGGGAGGTTAGCTGGGTCATTAGTGGTTAACTAGACCGGGGTTAGGCCGACGGCTCGTCGCCGGCGAGGTCAGTGGCGGCGGAGCGCGTCGGGTTTCGCCCACAGGCGACCACTTGGACGGCGGATTGGTCCTACGCGTAGCTGGGGGTCGCGCGCGTCTGGTAGTGCAAGTGGGAGGAGCTGGGGTGGCCGGAGCTGCCGGCGGCGAGCTCTTTTGCGGCTGCCGGAGCTCGGGCAATCTCGGGGTGGCGTTACAGAGCACGGGAGGAGGCGTTGTGGGTGTCTACGGTTTCATGCGATCGTGCTGATCACGATGGTGGGCTCGGGAACGAGCTGCGGTGGCTGTGGCCACGGCCACGCCATGGCCGGCGGCGAGAAGCTCTCGGCCGCGGTGGGAGATGGGGCTAGGGGGCGAGAACGGAGGGGGCGAGCACAGGAGAGGCAGCGGAGGCTCACAGCGGATCCATTCGAGGCGGAGACGAGGCCGGGGATGGTCCGGAGCCGGCGAATCGAACGGCGGCGAGTTCCGGTGGCCGAGGAGGGGAACGGCGACGTGGGCGGCGATGCAGGGCTCCCGGCGTCACGTGAGTTGGTGGGGACGAAGAGGAAGGCGCGGCGGTTCCTCTGGAAGCATCGCCGAGGCGAGGGGTGGACACTGGCCGCGGTGGAGCTCGTCGGTGCTCTCGGGTGCTCGTTGTCGATCGTGAGAGAGAGAGAGAGCAGAGGGGATAGGGACGGAGGGAGAGATACGGGAGAGTGAGAGAGTTCGTGGGGGCCGCGTGGCGTCTCCAGGGAGTAGTGGAGGCAAGCAGGGAGGCAGGAGGTGGCCGAAGCAGGGAGGAGGTGGCCGGGGCGCGTGGCCGCGCGCGCCGGGCGCGTGCCCGTCCTCCTGGCAGAGGAGGAAGGCGACAGGGGAGGGAGGCGGCGGTGGGCTGGGCCAGCGGGAGGAGCTGGCCAGCTGGGCCGGCTACAGGTAAGTGGCCCAGGTAGTCTCTCTCTCTCTTCTTTTTTAATTATGTTTTCTATTTTGCAGGTTTGTTTTGAATTTGGTTTTGAAACCAATTCAATTTATTTTGCTTCTGACAATATTTTTAGGAGCTAAAAGAATTAAAACAATGCTCCACAAAAATATTTTAGAATTATTGGACCTATATTTATTTAACAGTAGATATAAGTCCAATTCAAATAGCTATTGATTTAATTCAAATACCCAAAATAAATGTTTCTGAGATATCGAAAATATTGGTTTGGATTTTACCTCTTGCCAATATTTCCAGAGGATAACAAGAACATTTTCTTGGACTTATTTGAGGCAATTTTTATCTTGATCATTTCATTTTTTTAAAGGATTCTGAGGCTTTGAAAATTCCTCAATTCAAATTTCATTTGAATTTAAACATGATGCAGCAACCAAGCTAGTCCAAGGCCAGGGTAAAGCTAGGGATGTGACAGTTGAGAAGCTGCGGCGGCGGGCGGTTGGGGAGCTCCAGCAAGGAGGAAGGCCGCTCCTCGGCCAGGGGCGGGGTCGGGACGGGCAGCGCTCTCTGCCTCGCCCTTGGTGCAGCAACGACGACGGCGGTCGGGCCTCTGCGTCGGCCTGGGTCGGGACTGGCGGCGGCCTCCTGCATCGACCTAGGCGCGACAACAGTGGCCTCTACGTCGACCTGGGCGTGGCAACGACGACGGCGACCCTTGCCTCCGGCAGGGACGGGGCGGGCAGCGGTTGGACCAGATTTGCGGCTGGGTGGAGAAGATAGGATTAAGCATATTTTGTTTCTTTTTTCTTTTCCAATGATAGGTGGACCCCACAAGACAACACATGATGATAACGTTACCACACGTCTCCGTTACATGTGAGATGTTAAGTGGGGCCACGCCAGTCTGACTGGCGGGCCCCATCTGTCATAATCTCACTTGACAGTGTCAGATTCGCCGACCAGTGATTTTTACAAAATGATTACACAAGATATGGTGTCCCTGCGAAAGAAATGTAATTTACTGGGTGGTAACCTGGAAGGAACGAAATTGCCACTGCAGGAATGCGGTGACAGATCGATGGTAAGCGAGATCGCTGACTCGTCTAATTTGTTGGCATTTGCCAAGTTGTTTCGTCCGTGTCTGCAGATGCGGCAATCAAGACTTCTTGGTCAGAATTCTTGCTCGACACTGAAGCTTGGTGGCACGTGATTTTGACCATTTCAAACCAGTTCTGGTGTGAAATTATTGATTTCCATACGTTGCTAGTCGTCAATATCAGTGCGTGGCTTGGTTTGAGCCCAACGTTAGTGCCAAAGCTTGATGATGCCAGTGAAGACGAATCGTAAATCATACTCAGGGCTTAAGAGTTAAAATATTCTCTTACTATTCACGGTCAAGGAATTGGATTTTCTCCATGATAGACTCGCTTTCATTCGTTGGCAGATTTTTATCCGATCTCCAGTTATCACAGCAAGCCAAACATGAGGTTACTGCCGGGAGACATCAACCTGCTCAAGTAAGGTCCTGGATTCCACCACCTAGTTGAATTGCCAAGATAAATGTTGACGGAGTTGTGAGAAGTGACAATTAACGAGGTGCTATCAGTGCAGGTTGTCGTGATGATGCAGGCTTATATCTGGGTTCCTCCGCACTTGTACTCCATGGTATGACAGACCCTGCCACGCTTGAAACGACTGCTTGCCGTCAAGCTCTATCCCTTGCTAAAAACATAGGGCGTGTTTGATTGTTTTCGCTGTCGGGTCTGGCTCGGAGGAAAAAACGAGCCAGGCTGAGCAGGGCCTGGATAAGAAAAACAGGGTTGGCCTTGACATCGAGATGCAATTTTCATCCGGCGTTTGGTTGCATACATGCATATGATTACCAGCACTAACAACAAAAATTAACAGCCATCAGGTTGACCTTGACATTTCGTCAAACACTTTGAACGCGCCGGAGCTTCCACTGCCCATCGTGCCCACCGCGAGCTCCCGGCAACCGTGGACGCGCCTGACTCGCTGCCTTGGCCGTGGGCGCGCCTGGCTCGTCGCGGTCGTGGACGAGCTTGAGCTAGCCGTTGTTAACGGGATCGCCATGGAGGTCATTGCCGCATGTGTGTCCCAGCTGCTGAAGCTCGACCACATCACCGACCGTCGCAACCTCTTCTCTCTCGGATCCTTCTACGACCTCATACTACAGCCGCAGTCGCAGCCGCGCGCTGAGCTCCTCCTACCGGGCGCCGAGCAGCACCGCCTCCTCCCTCCGTGCCCCCTGCAGCACCTCCTTCCCCCGCAGGGTGCGCCGATCCAGCAGCAGCACCACCTTTTCCCGCCGTGCGCGGCCGTCGAGCAGCGCTACTTCATCCCTCCGTGCCCGCAGCAGCACCACCACCGCCCGCCGTGCGCGGCCGCCGAGCAGCACCGACTCCTCCCTCCGCACCCCCAGCAGCTGCACAACCGCTTCCTCGCGTCGCGGCTCCTCCCGCAGCCGCAGGGCGCGTCGATCAAGCTGCAGTACTGCTTCGTTGACAGCACGACGACCGGGGAGTCCTCGCAGAGTGTCAGCAGCAACCCAGGTGAAGCAGTGACAACCTCTGAAACACTACAGGGAAATCCGGCAACCGCGGAGCAGGCCAGGCCCAGGAGGAAGGTCCAGGCTCCGGCAAGGGTGCGCGGCCCAGAATGGGCCCGCTAGCGCTGCTTAGATATATCCCTCGCACTGATTCTATAACGGGTGGCTGGCGGCTTCGGCCGAGGAAGGATAGGATAGATGGCGTGTGTGCATTGGCTGTAATCCCCTTCTTCTCCATTCAAACTACATGAACTCAGCTGAGATCTGAGCGAATCCCTAGCTAAATTCAAGAGAATCAAGCTCGTGCTTACAATTGGCATCAGAGCCACAGATCCTGGCGCCGCCAGTTCCCCTCCACCACCCGCACGCGACGAGATTTGCGGCCCGGCGCCATCGAGAGATGATGAAGGCTTGTCGCCGACGATGAAGGCGGTGTACGAGTTCCTCAAGGCCGATTTGGCGGAATCTCTAGATGCCCGCTTCAAGCGTCAGGATGAGAAAGCAGCGAAGTCGTTGCGCTTCATCGTGGGGGATCTGACGACGTGACTCGACGACCTCAAGATGTCGATCGGCGTCGACATGGACGAACTCCGCGCCGGCCTGGAGCAGCCACCATCCGCATCGTCTGCATCTCCGACCTCACGACCTCCGTCGGCAGAGCAAGGGGTGTACAACAACAACGCTGACGCGACTCCGTAAGGCAGCCGCAAAGCTCCTACGGTCAAGGGGAAGGACCATGTTCCTTACGTTCCGCCTCCAGCCAGAGGTACGAAACCAGATCAGAGCTCTGTACTCAGTTCGAGGTTGGCTGAATTACCACGAGATAATACTGACTCCTACGGATTTGGCCCGCGCATCGATCTACCCCGCTTCGACGACTCCAATCCAAGGCTCTGGCAAACGAGATGCGAAGATTATTTCAGTATGAGTGGTACGCCGCGGCAGCTATGGGTTCAGTTCGCATCGACCCTGTTCGAAGGCCCCGCAGCACGCTGGTTGGAATCAGTACAGCGTCGAGCGCCGAACGCGCCATGGGAGGATTTCTGCAGGCTGCTACAATGCAGATTTGGGCGCAATCAACACCAGGCATTGGTGCGCAAATTTCACAGCATTTCACAAACTGGTTCAGTCGAAGAATATGTGGAGCAATTCGCTGAACTTTATGACCAGTTATCTGCTTATGAGGCCGTGCCTGAATCGGTGCATTATGTCACTAAGTTCATCGATGGTCTGAACTCATCGGTCAGAGTGTTGGTGGCACTACAACAGCCACCCGACCTGGATGCAGTGTATGAGTTGGCCTTGTTACATGAATCACTGACCAGTTCAGCACCTCAATATCATCAAGCGAACAGACGCCATTACGTACCACAGGCAGCGTCATCTGTTAAAACAGCTGCAAGCAAGACCACTGAAGACAGACGCAACAATGCGGATGTGCAGAAACAGAAATCAGGGGAGGATAAATGGGAGGCTCTGAGAACTTACCGCAAGGCCAAGGGGTTGTGTTTTACATGTGGAGAGAAATGGAGTCGTGATCACCAGTGCAAACAAACAGTGTCACTTCATGTAGTACAGGAAATGGTGGAATTCTTCCAGTGCACTACTTTAGAGGAATTTGAGTCAGATGAGGATGAAGAGGTCAACTTAATGGCCATATCTGAGGCAGCTGAAGGAAGGTCCTCTCGCAGTAGTGCTTTCCAACTGAATATCACACTCCATGGACAACAGAAGACATTCCTAGTGGATTCTGGCAGTACTCATTCTTTCCTGGATATTGTGTCAGCTAAAACACTGACATGAGTGCAGGCATGCCCAAACATGAAGGTAAGGGTAGCTAATGGGGGAGTAATGAGGTGTTCCAGTTTTATGCCGCAGTGCAATTGGTTAGTAAATGGTGTTCAGTTTGAGCATGATCTCAAGATTTTGCCTCTTAGCTGCTATGATGGAATCTTGGGAATGGATTGGCTGGCTAAACATAGCCCAATGACTGTGGACTAGGAACAGCAGTGGATGTCTTTTCCTATGCATGGAAAAACAGTAACTATTCAAGGAGCAGCACCTGTGGAATTTGCTTACACCATCATAGAATTGTCTGTAGTTACTGATGAAAATGCTCAAACTGTGTTGCCAGAAATTCAGGAACTTTTGGATGAATACAAGGATGTGTTTGCTATTCCTACTGGATTACCACCAGAGAGAGCTTGTGACCACTCAATACCTCTCATTCCAGGTGCAAGGCCTTTTTCACACAGACCATATAGACTAGCACCAGAATTAAAGGATGAAGTTGAAAAGCAAATTCAGGAAATGCTGGATTCTGGTGTCATCAGAAGAAGTAACAGTCCATTTTCTTCACCTATCCTTTTGGTTAAAAAGAAGGACCACACCTGGAGGTTGGTGGTGGATTACAGGCATCTAAATGCCCTAACAATCAAGGGAAATTACCCTATGCCTGTGATAGATGAGCTACTCGATGAACTCCATGGTGCACAATGGTTTACAAAACTGGATCTCAGGACTGGGTATCACCAAATAAGGCTAGCCCCTGGAGAAGAATATAAGACAGCTTTTCAAACTCACCATGGGCATTTTGAATTCCTAGTTGTGGGTTTTGGTTTGACAGGAGCTCCAAACACCTTTCAAAGGGGCATTAATGTATCCTTGTCAGAAGAACCTGATATGCTGAAGAATTTTGTGATTGCATTCTTTGATGACATTCTAGTTTTCAGTAAAACTCTGAAGCAACATCTACAACATGTTAGGAGGGTCTTGCAAGTTTTGAGAAGGGACAAGTGGTATGTGAAGCTATCCAAGTGTGAATTTGCTTCTCAGAAGCTGCTCTATCTGGGTCACATAATCAGCAAAGAGGGAGTATCCACTAATCCTGAGAAAATAAGTACTATAGAGCAATGGCCACAACCTGAGTCTGTGAAAGAGGTCAGAAGTTTTCTGGGGCTAGCTGGTTACTATAGAAAATTCATTCGCCATTTTGGAGTCATTGCCAAGCCCATGACTAACCTATTGCGCAAGGGTACTGTGTTTGTTTGGACAAGTATCGAGGACACAGCCTTTCAAACTCTGAAACAAGCCTTGGTTACTGCCCCTGTTCTGGCACTTCCAAATTTCTAGAAACCATTCACCATTGAAACAGACATGAGTGACTGTGGAATAGGTGCTGTTTTATCACAAGAGGGACACCCAATAGCGTTTGTCAGCAAGGCTTTAGGCCCCAAGAATCAGACTCTGTCGGTTTATGAAAAAGAGTTCTTAGCAATTTTGCTGGCAGTGGAACAGTGGCGCTCTTACCTGCAATTGAAAGAGTTCAACATTATTACTGACCAAAAGGCATTGGTCAGTCTAATAGAGCAACGCCTGCATACAACTTGGCAACAAAAAGCACTAACCAAATTGTTTGGGTTGGATTACAAGATCATTTATAGGAAGGGAACTGAAAACAAGGTTGCTGACGCTCTGTCCCGACGACCTCACCTGTCAGGAGACTGCTATGTTATGTCAGTCATACAACCAGCTTGGGTGCAGGAAATAGTGGATAGTTACAGTTCAGATCCTCATGTTACAGCAATCCTTCAAAAGTTAGCTATCGATCCGTCAGCTGTTACTAACTTTTCCTTGCAAGGAGGTTTGCTTCGTTTCAAAAAACGACTGTGGATCGGCTTGAATGAACAGCTGCAACGTAAAATAATTGATAGTTTGCATGCTAGTTCGGCTGGGGGTCATTCTGGATTTCCAGTTACTTACCGAAGAATCTCCCAGCTGTTCCATTGGAAAAAGATGAAACAAATGATCAAGACAGTTTTGCAACAGTATCAGGTGTGCCAACTTGCTAAACCGGACAGAGTTCCTTACCCAGGTTTGTTGCAACCTTTACCTGTACCTTCTCGGCCTTGGGAAATGATGATGATGGACTTCATCGAAGGCTTGCCACTTTCACAGCATTACAGTTGCATCTTAGTGGTTGTTGACAAACTGACTAAGTATGGGCATTTCATTGCTCTCAAGCATCCCTACACAGCGACCACAGTGGCCGAGCAATTCCTGGACCGTGTATATCGTCTTCATGGTCTTCCTGAATCCCTGTTTCAGATCGCGATCCAGTGTTCACCAGCTCATTCTGGAAAGAAGTGTGCAACATAATAGGCATCAAGCTGCGCATGAGCTCGGGCCAACACCCACAGACGGACGGGCAAACTGAACGTGTGAATCAACAAGTGGAAGGGTATCTCAGATGTTTTATCAGTGCTCATCTGCAGCGTTGGTTCAGTTGGCTTCTGCTCTGTGAGTTATGGTATAATACAAACTGGCACTCTTCGACTGGCCGCACTCCGTTTGAATTGGTCTATGGACACCCAACACGTTACTTTGGTATATCCCCTATGGATGCTGTTGATAGCTCGGACGCTCAACAGTGGTTGCGTGACAGGCATGTGATCATGGAAGCAGTCAAGCAGCACTTATTGCGTACGCAGCAGCGCATGAAGGTTCAGGCTGACAAACACCAAAAGGAGAGAAGTTTTGAGGTGGGTGACACAGTTTTCCTCAAAATGCAGCCGTACATTCAGTCTTCTATTGCTCCGCGCGCAAATCACAAGTTGGCATTCAAATATTTTGGACCATTTGAAATCCTGGCACGGATCGGTGCAGTGGCGTACAAACTGAAGTTACCGGACAACTGCAGAGTTCATCCAGTTTTCCATGTCTCCTTGCTCAAGCGCCACGTCAAACCAGATCAGCAAGTATTGCCAGTTCTTCCTTCCACAGCAGCTCATCTGCAGGTTCCGTCTTGTTTTCTTGATCGTCGAATGCTCTCGCGGGGAAACAAGACGGTAGCTCAAGTACTGGTCAAGTGAAGCCATTCTCCCGCTTCCTCGGCAACATGGGAGGACCAAGACATGCTCAAGCAACAATTTCCTCGGGCGCCGGCTTGGGGGCAAGCCGTTTTCTCTCCAGGGGGGATTATCAGCAGCAACCCAGGTGAAGCAGCGACAACCTCTGAAACGCTACAGGGAAATCCGCAACCGCGGAGCAAGCCAGGCCCAGGAGGAAGGTCCAGGCTCCGGCAAGGGTGCGTGGCCCAGAATGGGCCCGCTAGCGCTGCTTAGATATATCCCTCGCACTGATTCTGTAACGGGTGGCTGGCGGCTTCGGTCGAGGAAGGATAGGATAGATGGCGTGTGTGCATTGGATGTAATCCCCTTCTTCTCCATTCAAACTACATGAACTCAGCTGAGATCTGAGCGAATCCCTAGCTAAATTCGAGAGAATCAAGCTCGTGCTTACACAGAGGCAGCCGGATTGGCACGCGCGACCGATCCCGCCCTCGACGCCGCACTTTGCAAGCGGCAGCAACCCTCTCGGCGCAGCGCTCCGGCTCGATCCAGCTCAGGTGAGGTGATGGATCCGCTCCCCTGCTCCCATGGCGGACGGGGTCGACGGGATTGCACTGGAGTAGAGGGAGAGAGAGAGGGGATTGAGGATTAGGTAGAGAGAGAGAGGGATTAACTCGAGACACATGTCTCCAGAGAGCTACCCACGTGTGCCTCGAAGCATCGCTCGGGCCTGGCTATGGGGAAACTGCCAATTCGGCCGTTCCCAACGGGTCAGGCTCAGGGATGCTTTAAGAACCATGCTATGCGGGCTCAACAGTGTATGTGAGGAACCAAACAATCGAGGTCCGAAAAGATGCCGCACCGCGCGGGTCTGGTTGGGCTCGATGCGGGCAACCAAACACGCCCCTAATGGTTCAACGTATGAAGGTTGCATCAGACTGCAAAACGGTTGTCTATGAAATTAACAGTGGTACACTTGGAGTCATTAGTATGGTTGTCGAGGAGATTAATGACAATGACACAAAGGAGTTCGTGTGTGTCATTTAGCGAAACATGCTTTACAGTTAGGAGATGGTCGCTACTTGTGGCTTATAAACCCAGGATATTCTCTTACTATTTCTGTGAAATTGGTGATTGATCAATAAAGCAGAGCATGTTTCCCCTCTAAAACAAGTTAAACATTTTAAGGTTTTGAATTTGCAAAAAAGCTTTTGTTTAAGTGTTTAGCCAAGAGTTGTCGCAAAAAAAAGTGTTTAGCCAAGAGGAACCACAATGATACCAATGATGTCATCCTCCTAGCTATCTCATAAAGTGTATGTGTTGTTGTTCCATGATCCAACGGTCCCACTACATACTTGGGCCTGGTCTGAAACATAATAGAATCTTACTCGATATCTAATAAGATTGATGACAAAACAAAATTAAAAGTAAATAAAAAAAATCAATGTTTTCTAAGAAAAAATAAATTAATGGCATTGGTACTACACCTTAAGAAATAAAATGAGAATTTATGCATAAAGTGTGTTCTTTTATAATATGCAAGAGTGTAATTGTTGCAGAAAAATCTAAGAAAGAATTAATTACTAGCATCGGTATTATACCTTAAAGCAGAAAGAAAATGAAATGATAACTAAAACAAAAATAAAAGTAAAGAAAAATTTAAAAACCAAAGTTTTCTAAGAAAAATAAATAAATTAGTGGCATTGGTATTACCCTTTAAGAAATAAATAGAAAAAATATAAATAAAATATTAAAAAAACATACAATTTATGCATGTTTTTTCATAATATGCAAGGATAAGCGTATAATAGTGGATTTTTTTGCGAAAAGGAATCTAAGAAGGAACTAATTAGTGGCATGGGTGTTACCTGAAAGAAGAAAGAAAATGAAATGAAAGTAAGAACAAAATTAAAATAATGAAATTTCTTAAGAACCAAAGAATTAGTAGTATTGATAGTAACCTTTAAGAAATAATAAAAATGTGCACAACCTTGCACTAAAATTGCACTTTTTGTAGTATGCACAAAATAAACATATAATAGTGCAATTTTTACACTCCGGTATAACTTACATACATATTGTATAGTACTTGTTTGTATTCATTTACACTTACTCGTCTTGAGAATACCCATATATTAAAAAAAAGACTAAAAAGAAGAAGAAAAAGAAAGGCAAAAAACGCACACGAATAGAAGAAAAACAGACAGTGAGCAACGGGCTTCAAGCCCAATAAAAAATCAACTGACCGAAAACAAGGATAGTTCAAATATTCAACATCTTCTCAAGACAATCAATGGTCAGAAATTCGTGCAGACAAATTTACACGAATCTTGGCAAAAGAATCAATAGTCAGAAAATTGGATTACCCAAATTTTAAAATCAGGCAACTAGCTAAAGTGACATTTTCAATCTTTTGTCGGTTACAAATTTTTAGGGAAAGGCCTAGATATTGCAGCGAGCACATGCCGGACGTTGGGCTTGTCGCTGTGATCTTGGGCAGCGCTTTGCTGACACTATCCGCGGGAGTGGCCTGGCACTGGCACGGAGCACGACTCCATCGAAATAACGACCGGAATGGGAGAGAAAGACCCAAATGTTCAACTTTATTTGATCCCCGATCAGCCGTACACGACCTCAGCTGCAAATGTTTACATGCCCCGCTCAACAACAATTCAACATACAAAGGCACACACGACACGAGATGAAGCAGGAAGAAAAACACACGCACGGCCGGCGCGCCATCACCACTGGAAGACGAAGAAGAACCCCCTCCGGATATGGTTTACTTGCCGACGATGAGCGAGACGAGCGCGTCCTTGAAGTGCCCGTGCGCGCTGCCGGCGACGGCGTCCTCGAGCTTGGCCCCGAACTGCTCCTGGTAGGCCGCCCTGATGCCGTCCATGTCCACGTCCGACCGCGTCACCGCCACCCGCGACAGGGCCTCCTTCCCGTGGTGGTCCGCGCCCTCCCTCAGCGCCGCCGCCATCACCTGGCTGAAGTACCTCTCCGGCGTCGCCAGGCACTGCACGGTCTCCCTCAGAGCCTCCTCGCTTCCCAGATCCTGCGTTTTGTTTTTGACAGACAATTGATCAATAACTCCTCATTACAGAGTCTGCATCGTCGTCAGCGTGATCGCGGCGTTATTACCTCCTCGATGTGCTTGCCGTGCAGCTCCTTGTAGTACTTGAAGGTCTGGACGAGGTGAGGCTTGCTCCTGGTGGTGAGGATCCTGACCACCTCGTCGTTCTCCACCAGCTTGCCGCCGGCGGCGCTCTTCACCGCCGCGCCCAGCGCCTTGGCCTCCGCCTTGGCCGTGTCGTCGCTCACCTTGGGCCCTTCGTATCGGTACGCGCTCACCAGCCCCACCAGCAGCTGCACATTCACAAACACATCAGACTCGACCTCCTCCATGGCCATGGCTCCGAAGAAGAACCGCCATCGTCAGCCGAAAGAAAGAGAGAGAGAGCTTACGCTGCAGTAGGGCTTGTCCTTGGCGCGGTAGGCGACGTCCTCCTCGAGGGAGTGGTGGAAGAGCGCCATGTAGGCCTTGCGCGCGCCGAGGAGCTCCTCGGCGGAGCGGGTGCAGGCGATCTCCACGACGATGGCGGACGGGTGGGCCTGGTGGAGGACGTGGTGCGCGAGGCGGGCGTCGCGCTCCCACGGGTGCATCGCCCACAGCACCATGAGGTTCTTGAAGCGGGAGAACTCGGCGGCCAGGTGCAGCATGTACTCGTCCTCGCACCGCTCGATCACGCCGTGCTCCTTGAACAGCCCCGGGAAGCTCTTCCGGAACCCGGACCGCTTCTCCGGCTGCTTCCGCCAGTTCGCCAGCGCCGCCACCATCGTCGCCTCGTCCACGCCCAGACCTCCCAGACCTTCATCATCATAGATTTCAAATAATCACAACGAAAATCCACATCGATCAACTCCAAGAAACGATCAAGCAAACGCAATGGTACGAGTATGATCGATGCACAATCTCCTCCTAGGAGTCGACGATTATCGATTCAACAAACCTGAGAAGGCCTTGGTGAGCGCCTGAACTTCGTCGGCCATTGTTGCCCTGACAAATAATGCTAGCCAAAGATTTGAGGAGAGGGAGGCGATGGCTACACGGGTCGCTGAATTCGCTGTGTGCTCTGCCCCTCCTTCTGGACATCTTTATACTCGGAAACGGTGTGTTTGGGAAGGCAATTATGGGCAGCGCTGGTATAATTTTCACAGCTAAACGAAGAAAAGGCTCGTCAATGGTTTACACATGGGTACACATCCGCGTATGCACACCGATCCCATCTAATTAATGAAGTGACAACCCACGACGCGATGGGTGGGTGCATAGCGGTATTTGCATCGTGCAACACGGGGTGATTATGGACGACGACCGCTATAATTGTCAGTTGTACTACTCCCTTATCACGCTGCGGTCACATCGGATATAATTTCTTCGGCTACATTCTTTTTTTAATACTGGAAGAGTGAGGTGGAAGTTAGGAACAATGAGCTGTGTTATCAAGCGGTGCACATAACCATTTTATTAGAAAAAATAGAGCGACCAAGTATGAATCCCAACTCAAGATAAAAGCAAATGCAAGTCATCAAGCAAAATGCCACCGTCGGCAAAAATAGGACACGATGCCTAAACACATATCCTATTATTAAACTGGCATTCAAACCAGATGCATGTACCTGTGCTACCGTCTTTCAGCAGTTGCACTCAAACGTCATATGCTTCCTGACTTCCACATGGCTGAGTAATAACCACTAACGGATCCATCCAGACAACTTATAGTGACTTTGATGTCGCGAAGCTTGGCTGCCAACTGGGCACGCCCCATCTCCAAGTCGTCTGCATCCAGTTGTGCCTAGATCTGTCGACTCACCCGCCTATCTAATGACCTCGGGTCTGAAATCCCGTTGAAGACCACCACGTCTGCCTTGGGGATCGTCGAGTCGGGGGCCGTCCGCCCGACGGAATCTTGACCAGCGCCACACAAGCTATCGTCGGAGACATGTCACGGCTAGATGTCTCCCCGGATGCAGGCCTATGCCAGAGAAAAAAAAAACTTGTACGGTTAAGCCATTTGACCTATTTAGGTATGGGAAAAACGGCGAGCGTACCTGGCATGATTTTTCGCTAAATGGGGTAAAACCGGACGAAAAAATGACTAATTGGAGTGAAAAGTGGCAAAACTTTCACTAAATGGGGGTAATCTGGATTAAAAAAAACTAAATGGGTTAATTTGCATCAAATATATCAAAGTAAGGGTTAAAACTGGAATTCACTCAAACTTAATAAAATCAGTAAATGCTTCTCTAACAAACTAATTACCTATGCCTTGAACTACAATACAACACGTCATTGCAAGCGCAGACTGCCCTTGTTGAGGGAAATGTAATCTTGTGATCAACTTAGGATGTGAGGAAGAGTTTAGATAATGTTAATATTGCAAAAAAAAAAGGAAATATATTTTGATGTCAGAAGGATTCAAATAGCTCAGCTACATTTCCAGCAGATGAGCAATAACAAGAGGTAAAATCATCATTGAGAAACGTCGTCTAGGAGATCCGCAGCACATGATGAAGGTCCCAAGTCGTCATGGTCCACGGAAATGGAAGAACACATCACATGAACAGATCAATTTGCCTCCAAATGGTTGCACCTACTCAAATCACAGACCCCTCTAATATTTCTGGATGCTACTGACCAGGATCCTCATCCGCCACACCAACTGCTGCCTCCGCGACTGATCTTCCGGAGTGTGTGAAGACCTGGAGTTTGTCTCCTGCTGTTAGCTCCATCTAGAAAATCTTGTTGGAAAAAACTTGTAATAAGTGTTTTACTATGCTTCTGGTTTACTTTGGCTACTTTTTTTTAGTTTACTTTGGCTATGCCTGAGCGCAGAAATCTGCCTGTATTGGATGTGATTTAATCGCGATGTATGGAATCCGGGGTGCGGCCCCTTTCTTTCAAAAAACAAATTGTGCTCATAATGTACTGTATTCAGAATTCTCATTTCAAATTGATGATCATAGTGGCAATGTAAACCCCACAGTCCACGGTGTCATCCTTATCCTCGCCACCAGCATGGTCATTATTTTCTTGCAATCATGCAAGCAAGGTTGGTTTATGTCTTATTCAATTTAAGGATGTTCCTGAGCACAACTTCTATTTCAAGTTTCTGCCACTAGGTCACGTACCAGCAACCGGACATCATATAGCTTGTTGTCTTTGGCTTCTCTCTAACAAATCAATCAGAGCTTTGTACAACCTAATTAGCTGGAAAATTCAGGGACTAGAGAAATGATTGAGGAAACATTTCTCACTCACCAGTTTAATGCAGCTTTGTAAGTTCACACCACCGTCGTCCATGTATAACAGTGTGAAGATGTGACAAGCGATTATTTCAGTTGAAACTTGTGGCAAAAGAACCACACCAACATTTAGACGATGTGAAAAACATGTACTGTCAAGGCTATGTATAGTAGATACAACTAACGTGTGGTCCAAAATAACTAATTATTATCAGCCATGTATGTATGTTGGGTCACATTATTCAATTATATAGCGACCCCATTATTATCCTTGAGGAAACTGAGCGCATGGCAAAGGACAAGATCATTAGTGACTTGCACACAACCAAATCACCCCTATAATATTGGAGTTTCAGATATGGTTGTTGATTTGTTTGCATAAGAAGAAGCCATTGGGCATTTGACACACAGCGACCCTATCACAGTTGTCCATACATCTTTCGTCAAAGACCTGAAAAAAAACATTGGTCAGATCAGTGTGATCCACGAGAACACTTGTTTTCTCTGATATTCTGGAGCAGGCAGTTCTACAGTCAGCTCAACCTTGCCAACTGTCCTCCTCCTTTTTTTCAAATATAAAAAGCTTTGCACAGCTGTTTTGATGCAACTTCAAATTTATTTTTTGTGCTCTTCCAAGCAGCTTGCATTGGAACGAAGTGTGGGTTTCACGGAGAAAGCAAAAAAAGGCTTTGAAATGCTTTGTGAAATGTGGCATGTTCTCACTTCTCAGCTTTTGAACCGGGCGCATGGAACGTGCAAGCATGTCCTCCGTTTTTCCGAAAGGCTCTTCAGTTTATCTTGGAACCCATGACGCTTCTAGTTCTAAATGAATGGCTAAAGTAGTAAAGCGTGAGCAAATTACACATCTTTGCATGGTGGAAACAGTGTGGTTTTGGAGCTCTCTTTTAGAAGGAAACCTTACCGGTTAAGCAATGCCATGTGTTTCCAAGACTTTGCCTCCAGCATGAGAATGTCTGATTTTGTTTGTATGATTATTATTTTTATCATTGTTACTGCTAAACCCCTTTGTTGTTGCACATGCTGAGATATCATCTTCCCAGATAGTGGAGGGCGAGTTGGAGCAACAGTTAGTTTGAAACTAAAGATAGGAATAGATAGGGTAGAGGAGAAATATGTACATCAAGGCGCCTGTAGCTCAGTGGATAGAGCGTCCGTTTCCTAAGCGGAAAGTCGTAGGTTCGACCCCTACCTGGCGCTGTTTGCCTCATAGTATTTGTCTGTTCTCTTTTGTGCTTAGCTGGTGCACTGTTTTTGAAGGATTTTTTTTTTCTCAAGAGGAGAAGATCTGAAGAAGCATGAAACATGTAAAAAAGGGTGTCACGGTGATAACACTCTCCGCCATCTTCTCCAAGGGAGGGAGTACTCATTTTCCTTAACTCCCAAGTTTCAACAAGAAAATGGTGAGGAGAAGTTTGAAAGTGCCCCAAGATCTAAATAAGATATTGTACTACATAAGTACAGTGACTCATGACTAAGAACCTAAAATGAGCCAAGAAAAACGCAATCAAAAAGAGGCACGCGAAACACACGAGGAAATAATTAGGCAAAAAGCTCGTTGCCGGCGAAGCTTTCAACCCTGGTGGTGTGGTGTGTGGCTGCCATGTGTGGCTGGTGCTGCTGCCTCGAGTGCATCCATAACATCCCTCCCCTCAATCTCCTCTTCCTCCACTTCTCCTCGGCTCCACGGACGGGAAGGGACGGAGAAGGAGCACGAACCCTCAGCCCCATGGCCTCCATCTCGGTCCCGGACCCTGCCCCTTCCCCAACCGAGGATGCAGAGAACATAAGGAAAGCAGTACAAGGTACAACAATTCAATCAAGTTTATTCGTTTTTGTAGCTCTCCTGGTCAATTCCTTTGTGAGGTGGCTGCTGTTCAACTCTGTTTTGTTGTTGTCATTTAAAAAAAATGGAGGGTAGAGAGATTGGGACAATGATTGTTCTTGGTGACAAGTGATTGCCAGTAGGAGTCCATTGATGTGATGTTGTTGTTTTTGCTCCAACGCGAGAAGAATCTGTACTGAAATCGTAAGAAATGGGCAGGGTGGGGGACGGACGAGAACGCGCTGATCGAGATCCTGGGCCACCGGACGGCGGCGCAGCGCGCGGAGATCGCCGTGGCCTACGAGGGCCTCTACGACAAGCCCCTCCTCCGCACGCTCCAAGACGAGCTCTCCAGCCACTTCAAGGTAATATACACCTTCACCTCCATGGTTGGCGACCTCCTAGCTTCGTTGTCCCCGGACACCGTCCAAAATCTCCATGTCTGCGCGTTGATCTGGTCTGGTGGTCAGGGCGCGATGACGCTGTGGACGATGGACCCGGCGGCGCGGGACGCCAAGCTGGCCTACAAGGCGCTCAGGAAGAAGGGCGGCGACCGGCACGCCTGGGTGCTCATCGAGGTCGCCTGCGCGTCGTCGCCGGACCACCTCGTCGCCGTCAGGAAGGCCTACTGCTCCGCCTATGACTCGTCGCTCGAGGAGGACGTCGCCGCCTGCCCGCTCTACAAGGAGCCCCTCAAGCAGGCAAGGCCGTGCCGATCTTGGCATTCTCCTTCTTTTTTGTCGCCGCCGTGGGTTAATTTCTTGCTCTTGCTGGTCAGTTGAGCGTTCGTGTATGGCTGTGCAGTTCTTGGTGCGCCTGGTGAGCTCGTACCGCGACGGTGGCGACCACGTCGACGGCGAGCTGGCGAGGGCGGAGGCGGCCGAGCTGCACGGCGCGGTGGCGGCCAAGAAGCAGCCGCTGCACGGGGACGTGGTCCGCATCGTCAGCTCCAGGAGCAAGCCGCAGCTCAAGGCGACGTTCCAGCACTACAAGCGAGAGCACGGCAAGGCCATCGACGAGGTCTACTTTCTACGGCGCCATTATTTTTCTACAGTTTAAAAAACCCGAACACACGAAATAAACACTATAGTATCTGTTTTTATGCGCCGCAAATTCGCAGGTTCTCGAGGGGAATCGCAACGACAAGCTCTCGGCGATGCTGAAAACTGCGGTCTGGTGCCTGACATCGCCGGAGAAGCACTTCGCAGAGGTGACACTCACAAGTGGACTCCGCCTTTTCCAGGGTGCTTCTGTTCTGACGTTCTCCATGGCTCTGCCTTTTCCAGGTGATCCGGAGCTCAATCATCGGGCTCGGCACCGACGAGGAATCCCTGACCAGAGCGATCGTCTCGCGCGCCGAGGTCGACTTGAAGAAAGTCAAGGAGGAATACAAGGTGAGGTACAAGACGACGGTGACCAAGGATGTCGTCGGCGACACTTCCGGCTACTACCAGGGCATCCTGCTCACCCTCATCGGGGCCGAGTAGCCATTGCCAGGATCATCCAAGCTCGGAGGATGCAGTTATTGTTTGCTACTTAGACCGTTCGATCGATCAGAGTGGCAATGTCTTGTGTACAATCTAGAGAGTGAAGTACTTGGTGTTTTGAAATAAGACCCGTGACAGTTCATTTATTGGTGTATACAGCACTAGTTTGAGACAACGGTACTTCCATAACGATTTGATTTATCCGAAGATGCACGGTGCCATGGTATCATAAACTCATTTTATGCACAATAGTTGCGGCGATTCGACTCTAAGTAACAGAACGGACGGTAGAACGGTAGAACCAAACACACATCCTATTTCGTCAACAGGCGGGTGCAATCTCACTTCTTCCTTGCAAGAGCAGCTGCGATCCCACCAACGATAAGTCCTACCGCAGTTGTGGCGATTCCTATGCCGATCACACCATCTGCACGGAACAGTGCTATCAGTATCCGTAGCCAGCATACATTGCTTGATTTTGAAAACTCAGCATAAATTACTCATAGCGCACTGTTGTCACTTCAACAGATAAAATTATCACATAGTTTTCTACTGAGAATTGAGGAACATGTAAAAAAGATCAAACTGCCAATGAATCGTAGAAAAGTATGGTCGATTATTCTTATCTTACCTTTAGCAATTTTATCCTCTATTGCCTTCTTCAGAGATGATGCCTGCCTCCAATCTGGTTGAATCTACAAGAAAGGGGACAAGATAAATTAAAAGGGGGAATTTATGTTCAACTAGTATGGGATATAAAGATGATGGTCCCAGATTACTCCTTAAACAGTTGAAAAACATATGCACTTATATTACCCCCATAAAGTTTGTTTTGCATATTTTTGTCTGAATTTTAATTGTATCCCAAGTTTAAAGTGTATAGGTCACATAGATAAGCATGTCTAACTAACATGTCCGGCACAAAAATGATACTTGGGAATTTGGCTCAAGCATAGCCAAATGTTGAAATGGAGTAGCACACAAGGAATCAGCAACAAGCATAGCCCCAATCTTGAACTGCTTAGCAAGAATTAATCAACAGGGATAGGTGTGGAGTCAATAGAAGTATAAAACACGTGACACAACAGTTGAATGAATTTGCTGTTCGCATAACAATTACAAAATACTGTTATCTGCATAGCCACATATCAATTGTCTATCAGTCCTACGCAGAAAATTCAATTGTATATCACGATGCTGCCAGATTAATGAGAGAGGGTGATTTAAAGGACGATTTCTTGGATGGTGCAAATGTAGGAAAATTATTTTCGAGCCTGATTAAGAAATCAACAAACTGAGGGAGCCACAACTATCAAGAACCTTTACTTTAGTTGCACAAACCTTAGTGGAATCAAATATTTGGTTTGTCACTATGTCATCCAGCACAGAAACAGTACTAGTAAATAGTTCTGCAAGCAATATGCAAATAAATTCCAAATGTGTCACCCAGCAAACCAGCATAGAAATAGCACTAGTTGGTTGTTACACAAGCAAATAAGATGAATAGTTACCACAAGTACACAATACAGAGCTACTTGCATCAACTGCATGTATGACATTATCAAATATTTGCTTTGCAGTTAAGCTCAAAACCAGTGAAATATTTCTTTCCCTTTTACCAGCAGAAACACTAACCACACATCAAGAAAGTATGCATTATATAAGGCAACCAGAAGGTAGTGCAAGAATACCTCCAAACAACGGTCCGCAAGTTGCCGGCTCCTTACATAGTTACCATTTCTGTAGTGCCCAACAGCCAGCAAATACAGTTTTTCTCTAGTCTGCAGTGGGCTGGTGGTTTTATCAAGAGAAGCTGTACAAGTAGAACAAACAAGATGATCAAAACAGAGTTGAGAAGAATAGATAGCAAAGTAAGATGATAGGTTGCAAGGAGTAAATTTTCATCCATGCAAATAAAAAAGTTATCTGACCTTCAATCATGCCAATTCCACGGTTCACATCATCAGTCTGCTTGGAATGGACGAGAGCCCAAGATAGCCTCATAATGCTATCATTTTTCTGTTCTTCGGTTGCAGCCTCAGCAACCTCTCTTTCACATCCCTAGGTACATATAAACATGAATAATCATCAGAATTAGAACTATATAAGTTTTCTAGTTGCTCATTGAACATAATTAACAACACAATATAGTTTGTGAACATTGCAAAAGAACAAAAAGCACACATATATATATTGAACAAAAGCGGCAGCCAAGAATAGATGACTTGACAGTTCGTGCTTGTGAACACTACATAAACATATGAGTTAGCTATCTGATGACTTTAGTAAAACACATAGCATTCTGTACTACAAGGGACAAAATGGGAATCAGAGTATCCAACATCCCAACTTGGTAAATCCATGCTACTACCAGTACAGTAAATAATGGCAACAACTAACTGAACAAACATGGGAAGGCACCACCGATTCAACAACCACGGCTAGTCTCCCACCACCAGGACAGCGTCGAGCATCACGAAGCTTTGCAATAACGATCCACTCTCCTTTTCTACATATATTTTGTGCTTCGCATAATATGATGCGCGCATCCTGGAGTCAATTGACCCCCATCCACGGCGCAGGATTCGACAGGCGACAGATTCAACCGTTAAGCAAAGCGAGGGGCTGAGGCGAAAGGGGGAGCGAACTCTTACGGCGATGATGTCGCGGTCGCACCAGGGGATGTTGTCGCCGCCGGAGAAGAAGGAGCCCACCGACTCGAAGAACTTGCTCATCTGCGCCTCCATCGCTCTCGACCGATCTGCTTGGGGATGGGGAGTAGGGGTTTCGATTTTGGGGGAGGAGGCGGTGGCCGGTGTTGGTGGGTGGACGAGGGTTTCTGGACGCGGAAGGAAGCAGCGTCGTAGTATCTATGGGCCAGGAGAAGAGAGGAGAGAAAGAGAATGCAACCAACGACGGATTCGAGCGCAAGTCAAGTCCGCCGCGTGGATTTGCGTTTGCTTAGCCCACGAGGCCACGACTTCTCTCGCCTACGTCTCGTGGGTCCCACGTTTTAAGCAGATCGTATGGTGTCCTTTTTTTTTCTTTTTGATTGATGATCAAGTCGAATGAATGGATCTAAAATGAAATGCTGGTAATTTCCCTCAAAAAATAAAATGTTTTTCTATGGACACGGAACTATTATACAGAGCAATCCAAACATAATAAAAATTGCATCGAGCGCGGCCGAACGACCACTATTGCCATCAGAAAGAGCCACTGACGCGCCGTTGTCGTTGCTCCCCTACTGGAGCCGTTTTTACCTTGTCGATGATAGCCGGAAAGTCTTCATGCACATGCTCCTAAGGACCAGCGCCCCAGAGCCACATTCACCGCCATTAAACCATTTGTCGTGGAATTAACACGTCAGATGTCCTAGGGAGAGGACTTAGTCGTGGAGCCATCGCAACGAGATTAGCTTAAAGGGGTTAAACCGGACAAAGGACACGAGGAGTTTATACTGGTTCGGTCCCTTGCGGTGAAGGTAAAAGCCTACGATCCAGCTGTGGTGGAATTGATGGGGTCTCGATGATCAGGGAGCGAATCCGCTTTACCTGTCTCTCGAGTTGTTGTTTCTTGTCTCTAAACTGCCGCCGGGTCGTCCCTTTATATACACAGGTTGACGCCCGACGGTTTATAGAATACCGAGGCCGGTTCATACACGTGTCAGGCTCGGTTTCTACCTTTCCCTATCTTACAGCACAAGTTACATATCTCATGGCGGTTTATGTCTATGGGCCCTAATCCGCCATTGGGCTCTGGGCCTCTAAGTCTCTGTAATAAAACGACATATCCCTTGTCTTCATGGGCTTCAATACGGATGAGCATAATCCGGCCCCTCCTGGGCGGTTTATACTCAGTAGTTATATCCCCAACATTAGGCCCCAGATTAATTTGAACCTGTTCATGTCAATCTTCAATACTTAGAAAAACTCCTTGAGCATCTTCAAAGAACCTTGTAAACCGCCATGACATCATTTCCATATGAACTTGGTAAACCGCCGCAACGTCATCTTTGAAGATTGCAGTGAATCGCCATGACGTCATCTCCATATAAAAACCTGTAAACGCTTTTTCTTATTAATGACCCTCCGAAAATCGAGGCGACAACTTTGTCACATATCCATTTTTTGGGTTCCTCGATTCCCATGCCTGTCACTTATCCCTTCACCTTATAAATAGGGCCAGGGGTCGTCTTTTTCCTTTCCCCTTCGTGCCCCTTCGCCTCATCGTCTTCCTCGCATCGCCTCAGAGCTCGAGCGCAGCCGCCGTCGTCGACCTTCGCCTCTGCACCGATAACGGCCGCTGCATCAACCTGACCTTGACCAGAGAAACGCGGCGCCCCTTCGCTACTTCTTCAACCTCTGTAAGTTTCTTCTTCCTCACCTCAGATCTGCCATTAGGGTTTCATTGCTCTTCGGTGTTCTTCAGTGTTCGTCGATATTCATTGCTGTCATATAAATCCTTTCAACACAATGCGACATTTTTCCTTGTGCGGCCATGATTAAACCTCGCTTTCCTTCATCATAGCATCTCTTTTATTAGTAAATAGATCCCATCTAACCTTTAGTTGTTCTGCTTAGGGCTTCTGAATATTTCCCCTTATCAAGACTGCGGTAGATCCAAAATTATAATTCCAACTTATAAAACATGTTTGTACAATACTTAGGAATTTTTTCAGATCTGCAGTTTCCGCACCATTGTAGGCGGTTTAACTTTTTTTTTTATAAAATGATAACCCATCAGGTACCATTAGCCCTCACCTTAAACCGCCACCTCTATCTCAATGTAAAACTCCGGTTTATCATGCGCATATGTTATAATTTGTTCTTCCTGTCTTTAAACCGGATTATCTGTGTCAGTCAAAAAACCTTAAACCGTCCTTGATCCTCTTTTCCAGCTTTCCGTTGAAATGGCCAAATCGCTTGCAATTGGGTCCCTTCCCGGGTTACTGAAGAGCAACTGACTGGGTACATTGTGACTGGCGCTTTAGCGAGCAAAGAAACCATCCACTTGAGAGTTGCCGGTTTAGAAAACCCTCCTGAGCCTCAGAGTGGAGAAGTGATTGTATTTACTGATCATCTGGATCGAGGGTTCCGTCCGCCCGAATCAAAATTCTTTCATGATGTGCTTGCTAGCTTCCAGATCTGCCCTCAAGATATTGGACCGAACTCCGTGTCCAATATATGCAATTTTCAAGTTTTTTGCGAAGTCTATCTGCAAGAGGAACCGATAGTGGAGCTATTCCGGGATTTCTTTTACATAAACCGCCGTACTGAAAAACTTAAAACTAATTCATACCAAAACTTCAATCCACTAGATCAAGATATTCTTACTAAAAGGATCGAACTAAATAAAACGGTAAAGATAGGAGTGTGATGGTGATACGATACCGGGGCACCTCCCCCAAGCTTGGCAGTTGCCAAGGGGAGTGCCCATACCCATGTAATTATGTCTCCTTCGGAGGTGGTGAAGTAGGAGTTGTTGATGATGGTGGATAATCGCACATCGAGCGTAAAAGCTCCTCCAACTTGTGGATGATGCCCTTGAGTTCGACAATATGATCCTTCAACAAAATATTTTCCTGCGTGAGATACTTGTTTTGTATGCGAGCTAACTCAATCATCTTGAAAGCTTCAATCTCAGTTGGGGTGAAGAGATTAGGTAGAGGTTGAGGGATGTCTTCTTATTTCACTGCCGGAGCTTGATCCTCCACGGCCTTCTTGATCCCTTCATCCTTGTTGATCTCCTCCGGTTCTTCTCTTTTCAGCTCTATCTTCAATAGCCAAGCATCCTTGTCTTCATTGTTGAAGGAGGGCGACGTCATGGTGCTCTACATCTGTCAGCAAAACAGCTCGAACCGAAAATAGAGGATATTCGCGTGATACGGTGGTCAAAACCTTCGAGAGGTTATATAATGAAATTTTACCGACCAAAATACGTAACGTGCAAGAAAACGGAGTCCGGGAGGCACACGAGGTGGCCACGAGATAGGATGGCGTGCCCAGTAAGGGTGGGCGCGCCCTCCACCCTCGTGGAGGCCTCGTGTCCTTCCCAGATTACTTCTTCCTTTCCAAAATTCTTAAATATTCCAAAACGGAGGAAAATTGCCATTAGAATTGCTTTGGAGTCAGTTTACTTACCGTACCACATACATATTCCTTTTCGGAGTCTGAAACGTTCTGGAAAGTGTCCCTTATGTATTCCTCCGGGGTTACGGTTTCAATAATATTAGTTTCAACATTGATAGGATTACCTGAGATATAATGTTTAATTCTTTGACCGTTCACCACCCTCGGACTTGTACCTTCGAAGTTGTTGATTTTTATGGCACTAGAACGATAGACCTCCTCGATAACGTAATGACCTTCCCATTTAGAGAGAAGTTTTCCTGCAAAAAAATCTTAAACGAGAGTTAAATAATAGCACATAATCACCTACGTTAAATTCTCGCTTTTGTATCCTTTTGTCATGCCAGCGTTTGACTTTTTCTTTGAATGGCTTGGCATTCTCATAGGCTTGGGTTCTCCATTCATCAAGTGAGCTAATATCAAATAACCTCTTCTCACTGGCAAGTTTGAAGTCATAGTTGAGCTCTTCAATAGCCCAATATGCTTTATGTTCAAGTTAAAGAGGTAAGTGACATGCTTTTCCATATACCATCTTATACAGAGACATAGCCATAGGATTTTTATACGCAGTTCTATAGGCCCATAGTGCATCGTCAAGTTTCTTGGACCAATTCTTTCTACATTTATTGACGGTCTTTTGCAAAATTAATTTGAGATCTCTATTGCTCAACTCTACTTGACCACTAGACTGCGGGTGATAAGGGGATGTGATTCTATGATTAACATCATACTTAGTAAGCATCTTACAGAAAGCACCATGAATAAAATGTGAACCACCGTCAGTCATAAGATAACTAGGGACTCCAAACCTCAGAAAACAACTTCTTTAAGCATTTTAATAGAAGTGTTATGATCAACACTACTAGTTGGAATAGCTTCTACCCACTTAGTAACGTAATCAACATCAACTAAAATATGTGTGTAACCATTAGAGGCAGGAAAAGGTCCCATATAATCAAAGCCCCAAACATCAAATGGTTCAATAACAAGAGAATAATTCATAGGCATTTCTTGACGTCTACTAATATTACCAATTCTTTGACATTCATCACAAGATAAGACAAACTTACGAGCATCTTTGAAGAGAGTAGGCTAATAAAAACCGGATTGCAATACCTTATGTGCAGTTCTATCTCCAGCGTTGTGTCCTCCATATGATTCGGAGTGACACTTGCGTAGGATCTGTTCCTGTTCATGCTCAGGTACACAACGTCTAATAACACCATCTACTCCTTCTTTATAAAGGTGTGGGTCATCCCAGAAGTAATGTCTTAAATCATAAAAGAACTTTTTCTTTTGCTGGTATGTGAAACTAGGTGGTATAAATTTAGCAACAATGTAATTAGCATAATCAGCATACCAAGGAGCAGTACGAGAAGCATTAATGACCGCTAGTTGTTCATCAGGAAAGCTATCATCAATAGGTAGTGGGTCATCAAGAACATTCTCTAACCTAGACAGGTTGTCTGCAATGGAGTTCTCAGCTCCCTTTCTATCAATAATATGCAAATCAAATTCTTGGAGCAAGAGAACCCATCTAATAAGTCTATGCCTAGCATCTTTCTTTTCCATAAGATATTTAATAGCAGCATGATCAGTGTGAATAGTAACTTTAGAATCAACAATATAAGGTCTAAACTTATCACATGCAAATACGACTACTAAGAACTCTTTTTTAGTAGTAGCATAATTTCTCTGGGCAGTATCAAGAGTTTTACTAGCATACTGGATAACATTCAATTTCTTATCAACTCTTTGCCCTAGAAAAGCACCTACAGCATAATCACTAGCATCATACATAATTTCAAAGGGTAAATTCCAATCAGGTGGCTAAACAATAGGTGCAGTGATCAAAGCTTTCTTAAGTATTTCAAATGCTTCTACACAATCATCATCAAGGACAAAAAGAATATCTTTTTGCAATAAATTAGTCAGAGGCCTAGAAATATTAGAAAAGTCCTTAATGAACCTCCTATAAAAACCGGCATGACCAAGGAAACTTCTTATACCTTTTATGTCCTTGGGACATGGCATCTTTTCAATAGCATCAACTTTAGCTTTATCAACTTCAATACCTCTCTCGGAAATCTTATGCCCCAAGACAATGCCTTCATTAACCATAAAGTGGCACTTTTCCCAATTCAACACGAGACTAGTGTCTTCACATCTCTGCAAAACTCGATCAAGGTTGCTCAAGCAATCGTCAAAAGAGGATCCATAAACGGAGAAATCATCCATGAATACCTCACAAATCTTTTCACAAAAGTCAGAGAATATAGCCATCATGCATCTTTGAAAGGTAGCAGGTGCATTACATAAACCAAAAGGCATACGTCTATAAGCAAAAGTACCAAAAGGGCAAGTAAAAGTAGTTTTTGATTGATCCTCCACTGACACATGTATTTGAGAGAAACCAGAATAACCATCTAGAAAGCAGAAATGTGTGTGTTTGGACAGTCTTTCTAGCATTTGATCGATAAAAAGTAAAGGGTGATGATCTTTCTTAGTAGCTTTATTTAATTTACGGAAATGAATTACCATCCTATAGCCTGTAATAATTCTTTGCGGGATCAATTCATCTTTATCATTAGGAACGACAGTAATACCTCCCTTCTTAGGAACACAATGGACAAGACTTACCCATTCACTATCAGCAACGGGATAAATTATACCTGCCTCAAGGAGTTTTAGTATCTCCTTTCTTACAACTTCTTTCATCTTAGGATTCAATCGTCGTTGAGGATCTCTAACTGGTTTGGCATCTTTCTCCACTTTAATTTTGTGTTGGCATAGAGTGGGACTAATGCCCTTAAGATCATCCAGCAGCACGGTGCCTCTTCAGAATTTTCAGTAATCTTTCTTCTTCTTGCTCTGAAAGGTTAGCACTAATAATAACAGGATATATTTTCTTTTCATCAAGATAAGCATACTTAATATTATCAGGTAATGGTTTGTGATCAAACACGGGATCACCCTTGGGTGAAGGGGGATCCCCTAGGATTTTAACATGTAAGTTGTGTTTCAGAATAGGACCCTGTTGAAAGAATACTTCATCTATTTCCCTTCTTTCATTCATAAACATGTCATTTTCATGGTCTAGCAAATATTGTTCTAACGGATCAGTAGGAGGTACGGCAATAGAAGCAAGACCAATTATCTCATCCTTACTAGGTGATTCTTTATCACGGGGTTGTCTATGAAACTTAGCAACATTAAACTCATGAGACATATCCCCTAAGCCGATTGTAACAACATCCTTTTTGCAATCAATCCTAGCATTGACAATATTCAAGAAGGGTCTAGCAAATATAATGGGACAAAAATCATCTTGTGGGGAACCAAGAACAAGAAAATCAGCAGGATATTTAACTTTCCCACACAAGACTTCAACATCTCTAACAATCCCAACTAGCTTAATGGTGTCCCTATTGGCAAGCTTAATAGTAACATCAATATCTTCTATTTCAGCAGGTGCAATATCATGCATAATTTCTTTATATAAGTCAAAGGGTATTGCACTAGCACTAGCACCCATATCACATAAGCCATAATAACAATGATCTCCTATTTTAACAGAAATAACAGGCATGCCTACAACAGGTCTATGTATCTTAGCATTTGGTCTAGGAATATTAGCAGTTTCACCATAGAGATAAATAATATGCCCATCTAAATTATCATCCAAGAGATCTTTAACCATAGCAATACTAGGTTCAACTTTGATTTGCTCAGGAGGTGTATAAGTTCTAGTATTACTCTTACGAACAACAGTCGAAGTTTTAGCATGATCCTTCATCCTAACAGGAAAAGGTGGTTTCTCAACATAAGTAGTAGGAACAATAGGATCATTATAAGTGAGAGTCTTTTCTTCAACTGTAATAGGTGCAACTACTTTTACTTCAATGGGAGGATTATATTTAAACCACTTATCCTTAGGGAGATCAACATGAGTAGCAAAAGATTCACAAAAAGCAGCTACTATCTCAGAGTCAAGTCCATATTTAGCACTAAATCCATGAAAAGCATCGGTATCCATAAAAGATTTAACACAATCAAACTTAGGTGTTATACCTGACTCCTTACCATCGTCGGAACCCCAATCTTCAGAGTTTCGTTTAATTCTTTCCAATAAGTCCCACTTGAATTCAGTAGTCCTCAGCATATATGAACCAGCATAGGAAGTATCAAGCATGGTGCGATCATTGAGAGAAAGCCGAGCATGAATTTTTTGAATAATCATATCTCTTAAGAGCTCATGATTGGGGCATGAATATAACATTGACTTAAGCCTCCCGCAAGCTTGAGCTATGCTTTCTCCTTTGCGAGGCCAGAAATTATATATGTAATTACGATCACGATGAACAAGATGCATAGGATAGAACTTCTGGTGAAATTCCAAATTCAATCGTTTATAATTCCAAGATCCCGTATCATCACATAGCCTATACCATGTCAATGCATCTCCCTTCAAAGATAAAGGGAAGACCCTCCTTTTGACAACATCATCGGGAATACCTGCAAGCTTAAATAATCCACAAACTTCATCCACAAAGATAAGGTGTAAATCGGGATGCAATGTTCCATCTCCTGCAAAGGGATTAGTTAGCAGTTTCTATATCATACTCGAAGGAATCTCAAAGTAAATATTTTTAGTAGGTTCAGTAGGTTGAGGAGCAACTCTTTGCTCTACTGGCCGGGGTGAAGATACCCCGAACAAGCCCCTCAAAGGATTAGTTTCCATAGTAACAAGTGACAGAAAATTTCAGCACAATATATAAATGTTTCCTTACCAAGTTCCACTCACCAAAGGCGCTTCACTCCCCGGCAACGGCGCCAGAAAAGCGTCTTGATGACCCACAAGTATAGGGGATCTATCTAGTCCTTTCGATAAGTAAGAGTGTCGAACCCAACGAGGAGCAGAAGGAAATGACAAGCGGTTTTCAGTAAGGTATTCTCTGCAAGCACTGAAATTGTAAGTAACAGATAGTTTTGTGATAAGACAATTTGTAACGGGTAACATGCAATGAAAGTAAATAAAGTGCAGCAAGGTGGCCCAATCCTTTTTGTAGCAAAGGACAAGCCTGGACAATTTCTTATAATTAGAAAAGAGCTCCCGAGGACACATGGGAATTATCGTCAAGCTAGTTTTCATCACGCTCATATGATTCGTGTTTGGTACTTTGATAATTTGATATGTGGGTGGACCGGTGCTTGGGTACTGCCCTTTCTTGGACAAGCATCCCACTTATGATTAACCCCTATTGCAAGCATCCGCAACTACAAAAAGAAGTATTAAGGTAAACCTAACCATAACATTAGACATATGGATCCAAATCAGCCCCTTACGAAGCAACACATAAATTAGGGTTTAAGATTCTGTCACTCTAGCAACCCATCGTCTACTTATTACTCCCCAATGCCTTCCTCTAGGCCCAAATAATGGTGAAGTGTCATGTAGTCGACGTTCACATAACACCACTAGAGGTGAGACAACATACATCTCATCAAAATATCGAACGAATACCCAATTCACATGACTACTAATAGCAAGACTTCACCCATGTCCTCAGGAACAAACTTAACTACTCACAAAGCATATTAATGTCCATGATCAGAGGAGTATTAATATGCATTAAGGATCTGAACATATGATCTTCCACCAAGTAAACCAATTAGCATCAACTACAAGGAGTTATCAACACTACTAGCAACCCACAGGTACCAATTTGTGGTTTTGATACAAGATTGGATACAAGAGATGAACTAGGGTTTTGAGAGGAGATGGTGCTGGTGAAGATGTTGATGGAGATTAACCGCCTCCTGATGAGAGGATCGTTGGTGATGACGATGGTGATGATTTCCCCCTCCCGGAGGGAAGTTTCCCTGGCAGAACAGCTCCGCCGGAGCCCTAGATTGGTTCCGCCAAGGTTCCGCCTCGTGGCGGCGGAGTTTCGTCCCGTAAGCTTGCTTATGATTTTTCCAGGGTAAAAGCCTTCATATAGCAGAAGATGGGCACCGGAGGGCCACCAGGGGGCCAAGGAGACAGGGGCGCGCCTAGTAGGGGTGGGCGCGCCCCCCACCCTCCTGGCCAGGATGTGGGCCCCCTCTGGTGTTTTCTTCGCTCAATAATTCTTATTATTCCAAAAATAACTTCCATGGAGTTTCAGGATTTTTGGAGCTGTGCATAATAGGTTTCCAATATTTGCTCCTTTTCCAGCCAGAATTCCAGCTGCCGGCATTCCCCCTCTTCATGGTAAACCTTGTAAAATAAGAGAGAATAGCCATAAGTATTGAGACATAATGTGAAATAACAACCCGTAATGCAATAAATATTGATATAAAAGCATAATGCAAAATGGACGTATCAGTCAACAATGTTGTCCAGGCGTCCAATAAACCAGACATAACTTGAGCCGGTCGGCGCGCGGGGCCTCCTGCCCCAGCCGCCGATCCGGAAGTCATTGCTGCTGTAGTTGAAGATTGCAACGTGGGCTACGTACCGGCCATGAAGATTGCAACCTGGTTTGGCAGTTCAAGGGGGTTCGAAATACCATCACCATCGGAACAGCCCCTGATCCGGCCATCTTGCAGTTGGTATAGTGACTCGGTTTCGCCGGTGGATGATTCGCCATCAGAATAAACGACCGTCTCACCATAGGGAACTGGTTCAGACTCCGCTCCATGGATGAATCCCACGAACGCACGCTTCATGGCGGTCTGAACACGGGCATGGTTTGCACGCTGAGCCGTCTCGACGAGGTCGGTGCAGATGTCCGGCTCAGAGCCCGGTTCGCCGATCTTACCAATGAAGACGTGAATTCCTCCAAAGGGGACCCAGTACCCGTACTCAATTGAGCCGGCCTTGGGGCCCCAGCCTGCGTCGTCGATGTAGAGCTTGCCATGATGACTCTTGGTCATCCTGCCAACCGCGTATCCCTTGAGTCCTTCAAAGTTTCCCTTCAAGAACTCGAAACCATCGTGCGATAGCCCCACGGTGGGCGCCAATTGTCATGGAATTAACACGTCAGATGTCCTAGGGAGAGGACTTAGTCGTGGAGCCATCGCAACGAGATTAGATTATATGGGTTAAACCGGATAAAGGACACGGGGAGTTTATACTGGTTCGGCCCCTTACGGTGAAGGTAAAAGCCTATGATCTAGTTGTGGTGGAATTGATGGGGTCTCGATGATCAGGGAGCGAATCCGCTTTGCATGTCTCTCGAGTTGTTGTTTCTTGTCCCTGAACCGCCACCGGGTCATCCCTTTATATACACAGGTTGATGCCCGGCGGTTTACAGAATACCGAGGCCGGTTCATACACGTGTCAGGCTCGGTTTCTACCTTTCCCTATCTTACAACACAAGTTACATATCTCATGGCGGTTTATGTCTATGGGCCCTAATCCGCCCTTGGGCTCTGGGCCTCTAAGTCTCTGTAATAAAACACAATATCCCTTGTCTTCATGGGCTTCAATACGGATGAGCATAACCCGGCCCCTCCTGGGCAGTTTATACTCAGTAGTTATATCCCCAACACCATTGAATCGGTGTCTGACACCAAATCTCATTGGCTAGCACACATGGCGAGAAACCCTAACTTCGTTATTGTTGGGGAACATAGTAATAATTCAAAATTTTCCTAGTGTCACCAAGATCAATCTAGGAAATGCTAGCAATGAGGGAGAGGGGGAGTGCATCTTCATACCCTTGAAGATCGCTAAGCGGAAGCGTTACAAGAACGCATTTGATGGAGTCGTACTTGTGGCGATTCAAATCGCGGAAGATCTGATCTAGCGCCGAACGGACGGCGCCTCCACGTTCAACACACGTACAGCCCGGGGACGTCTCCTCCTTCTTGATCCAGCAAGGGGAGAGGATAAGTTGAGGGAGAGCTCCGGCAGCACGACGGCGTGATGGTGGAGCTTGTGGTTTTCCTGCAGGGCTTCGCCAAGCTCTACGGAGGAGGAGGAAGTGTTGGAGGAGGGAGGAGCTGCGCCAGGGTAAGGGTGTGGGTGCCCTCCCACCCCTAACTATATATAGGGGGAAGGGGAGAGGGGGCCGGCCCCTCTATATGGATCGAGAGGAGGGGGCGGCAGCCAGGGGAAACCCTAGATGGGTTTGGGCGCCCCCACCCCTAGGAAACTTGCCCCCCAAGTCGGGAGGGGCGACTGCCCTAGGGGTGGCGCCCCCACCTCTGAGGTTACATGAGATTGGGTGGAAGGGGCGCACAACCCCTTAGTGGGCTGGTGTGCCCCCTCCCCTTGGCCATAAGCCCCCCCCCCAACACTTGTCGGGGCCTTCGAAACTCCTTTCGGTCACACTGGTCGCCACCCGGTACCCCCGGAACAATTCCAAACTCCAATACCCTTCGTCCAATATATCGATCTTCACCTCTGGACCATTCTGGAGTTCCTCGTCATATTCGGGATCTCATCCGGGACTCTTAACAACCTTCGGTAACCACATACTATTCCCATTACAACTCTAGCGCCACTGAACCTTAAGTGTCTAGACCCTACGGGTTCAGGAACCATGCACACATGACTGAGATACCTCTCCAGTCAATAACCAATAGCAGGATCTGGATACCCATATGGGATCCCACATGTTCCACGATGATCTCATCGGATGAACCATGATGTCGGGTCCCGTATACAATTCCCTTTGTCCATCGGTATGTTACTTACCCGAGATTCGATTGCCTGTATCCCCATACCTTGTTCAATCTCGTTACCGGCAAGTCTCTTTACTTGTTCCGTAACGCATGATCACGTGGCTAACTCCTTAGTCACATTGAGCTCATTATGATGATGCATTACCGAGTGGGCCCAGAGATACCTCTCCGTCATACGGAGTGACAAATCCCAGTCTCGATTCGTGCCAACCAAACAGACACTTTCGGAGATACCTGTAATGCACCTTTATAGCCACCCAGTTATGTTGTGACGTTTGGTACACCCAAAGCATTCCTACGGTATCCAGGAGTTGCACAATCTCATTGTCTAAGGAAATGATACTTGACATTAGAAAATCTCTTAGCAAACAAACTACACGATCTTGTGCTATGCTTAGGATTGGGTCTTGTCCATCACATCATTCTCCTAATGATGTGATCCCGTTATCAATGACAGCCAATGTCCATGGCCAGGAAACCATAACCATCTATTGATCAACAAGCTTGTCAACTAGAGGCTCACTAGGGACATGTTGTGGTCTATGTATTCACACATGTATTACGGTTTCCAGTTAATACAATTATAGCATGAACAATAGACAATTATCATGAACAAGGAAATATAATAATAACCATTTCATATTTCCAACAGTCTCCCACTTGCACTAGAGTCAATAATCTAGTTCACATCACTATGTGATTGTAGTGAATCCAACACCCATGGGGTTTGATCATATATTGCTTGTGAGAGAGGTTATTAGTCAACGGGCCTGAACCTTTCAGATCCATGTGTGCTTTACAAATCTCAACGTCATCTTGTAGATGCAGCTACCATGCGCTATTTGGAACTATTCCAAGTAACTGCTCTACTATACGAATCCAGTCTACTACTCAGAGTCATCCAGATTAGTGTTAAAGTTTGCATCGACGTAACCCTTTACGACGAACTCTTTTACCACCTCCATAATCGAGAAAAATTCTGTAGTCCACTAGTTACTAAGGATAACTATGACTGTTGTCTTGTGATCCATTCCTGGATCACTCTTGTACCCCTTGACTGACTCATGGCAAGGCACACTTCAGGTGCGGTACACAGCACAACATACTGTAAAGCCTACATCTAGAGCATAGGGGACAATCTTCGTCCTTTCTCTCTCTCTTCTGCCGTGGTCAGGTCTTGAGTCTTACTCAATACTCACACCTTATAACACAGCCAAGAACTCCTTCTTTGCCGATCTATTTTGAACTCCTTCAAAATCTTGTCACAGTATGTGTTCATTTGAAAGTACTATTAAGCATTTTTTATCTATCCTTATAGATCTTGATGCTCAATGTTCAAGTAGCTTAATCCAGGTTTTCCATTAAAAAACACTTTTCAAACAACCCTATGTCACTACAAAAAAAAACACATCCGTGACATTTTGGGCCGAACAATTTTTTTTCTGTCATACTTATGACACTTCTATGACGATAATTGTGACAAAACCCGGTATCATCATAGATGTGGTGGACTCCTACTTCTATGACAAAAAATCATGACAGAAAATGGGATTTTCATCCTGGGCGGGCCGGAGACGCAGCTGCATGACATTCTTTGGGCCGTCCATGACGGAAAAAACCATGGTAGAAGCGAGGGCGAGGAAAATTTCAGCGAGTTCCCGGTTACGGTGGGTGGTCGGGGGCCAAGCCATGCGCGTTTCTCTCGTACACGTACGCGCGCGTGTGCGAGGGGTTGGCTCTAACTGAACCCGAGCGAGGCATTGGGCTCTAACTGAACCCGAGCGATTGCACTGCAGGCTACGCGTTACTGAACCCGAGCGATCGATCGATGGCTGTTAACTGAACCCGATCGAGCAATTCCTTCGCTACTGCTGCTAACTAAAGCCGATCGATGCTACCTCTGGATTAACAGTGAGTGTTGGGGGGGGGGTTGGATGAACAATGAGCGGTGGGGGTGGATGAATATGACCCCGTGGCATTGCCTCTGGATGAACAGGACCCTTATTGATCAAGCCGGTTGGGGATGGATGAATAGGACCCCGTGGAGGGCTGGATGAACAGGACGACCCCGTGGAGGGTTGGATGAACAGTAGACGTTGGAGGGGTGGATGAACAGTAGCCCGTGGAGGGGTGGTTGAACAGTAGCCCGTGGAGAGGGGCGGTTGAATAGTAGCCGATGGAGTAGCGCGCGGTGGAGGCTGGATGAACAGGAGCCCGTGGAGGCTGGAGGAGGTCGATGGTGGATGAACAGTAGCCCATGAGGCTGGAGGAGGTCGACGGTGGAGATGAACAGTATCCCGTGGAGTCCCATTTTGCGGTACGCCACACCCCTCCCGATGAACAGGACCCCCGTTTCGACCGTAGCGCTCCAACACAAGTCTGTTTCGTCCGTTTTGCGGTACGCCACACCCCTCCCGATCAACAGGACCCCCGTTTCGACCATAGGAGGTCCGTTTCCTCCATTTTGCGATACGCCAGACCCCTCCCAATGAACAGGATCCCGTTTCGAACGTGGTCGGTTGAACACAAGGCCATTTCCTCTGTTCTGCGGTACGCCAGGCCTCGTTTCCATCGCCTGTTCCTTCCAAGCCCTCCCGATGAACACAGCGACGCATTCTGTTCCGACCCAGCCGGTTGGCTTCCATGAACATGACGACGACGCTGTTTATTCGTTCCGACCCAGCCATGTACATGATCCCTGGACGCACGTATGCACGAGTAGGCGTTTGAGACCCCGCCCGTATGTACACATACGTGGCCGTATTTTCTTTCTTGCACACTGGCCTCTGTACGTACGTGTACATGCTACATGCGCGCCTCTACTACGACACGTGCGCGCCTCTACTACGACACGTGAGCGCGTCTACATTGACCAGTATATATGTACGTACACGTTCGCGACCAGAATGACAATGCTACGTATGCTTCGACCAGGTGGGTCCCGACTGTCGGGCACTTCCTTGCGTGCGAAGATGTAGATGGTGGGTCCCAGTAGTCAGGGGAGCGAATCATTTTTTTATTTTTTGCCCAGATGCTCTTCCTTGCGTGCGAAGATGTAGCTGGTGGGTCCCAGTAGTCAGGGGGGCGAATCGTTTTTTTTGCCCGGACGCACTTCAATGCGTGCGAAGGTGTAGCTGGTGGGTCCCAGCAGTCAGGAGGGAAATATTTTTTTCGTGAAATACGGTGGCCCGTCCGGTGGGTCCCTACGGTCAGGTGGAGGAATAATTATTTTGCGCGTAATAAGGAGGCACTACCCAGCTGTCAGCCTCTCCATGCACAGTACTCTTCCGATGGAAGTCGGTCATTGACCACATTAACCACGCCGCGCCAAGAGCACAACGGCGGTGGACGACGGCGAGGCCTAGGAAGGGGACAATGCGGAGCCGGGGAAGACGCAACAGTGGATGCCCACGTGAAGAGGAGCACGAGGGTTCACTGGTTCGGCTGTGGTGTGAGGCTGCCGTCGCTACAGAATAACAGGGGGTGTGGGTGAGTAGAGGGATGGCCTGGCCAGCGGTGGGAGTAGTAGGGGGCGGTGAGGCCTCCACGGCATCACAGCCGGCCATGGGAGGCAGGAGCACGCGGCACGACCGGCGCTGGTTTGGGCGGCTGGAGCAAGAAGACCAAAGGTTGAAGAAGCACTACTGCTGTTGGATGGACATCATACGGTCACTGGAGCTAGAATCATTCATATTGACTAAGTTGACAAAGCCCTCCATCCCCGTCAACTTAGTTGGCCCACAAGTCATCCTCCCACTATGGTGGGTCCCAGCTAGCAAGGGGATATTCATTTTTGTGTGCGTAATAAGGCGACACTTCCTTGCGTGCGAAGATATAGCTGGTGGGTCCGACCTGTTAGCGAGGGGAACATTTTTTTTTGCGAAATACAGAGGCCCTTTCGGTGGGTCCCAGCTGTCAGGTGGAGGAATCATTATTTTGCGCGTAATAAGGAGGCATTTCCTTGTGTGCGGCCGTGGACCCAGCTATCAGCCTCTCCACGTACAGTCCACGTCCGATGGATGTCGTTCGTTGACCACGTTGACCAGGCCGCGCCGAGAGCACCAGGACGACGGCGAGGCCTAGGAAGGGAACGTCATGGAGCCGGGGAAGACTCGGCAATGGTTGCCCACGCGGTGGGGAGTACGAGGGTTTACTGGTCCGGCTGCCGTCGCTGGAAAATAACAGGAGGTGTGGGTGAGTAGAGGAATGGCCTGGCCAGCAATGAAGTGGGTGGGGTAGTGCGGCCTGTGCGGCAGCACAGCCGGCCACGGGAGGCGGGAGTAGGCAGTCCCACCGGAGCAAGTTTGGGCGGCTGGAGCAAGAAGATTAGATATTGAAGAAGCAGCACGGCCGTTGGATTAACATCCAATGGTCACTGCTGCTAGAATGGTTTGTGGACTAAGTTGACAAAGCCAAAGTACACGTCAACCTAGTAGACCCACAAGTCAGCCTCCAAATTTGTCCCAAACAGCATAAAGCCCGAAATTTCTAGCCAGATTCAAATTAATTTTAAATCTAAATATACCTTGATTTAAATTCAATGAAATTTTACCCGCACAAAAACAATGAAATTTAAAATATCAAAATCTGAAAGAAAACAGTATTTTGGAACTAATTGCCTGTTTGCTCTATTTTTCATTTTACAGCCCATTTATTATTACTTATAGCCCATTTCTTATTACTTATAGCCCATTTTCTGGGCAAAATGCATCCCTCCTCGTCTTGAAAGATTTCCGGCCCAGCAGGGCGTAGAAAAGCAAGTAGGCCTACGTTGGTTATTCTGCAAAAAACAAAATAGCTGGCTAGCCATTTTCAGAAAGAAAAAAACAAACTGGGATGGTCATGTGCTAAACATATGAAATAAAAGCCTGGCCTAGACGGGCCACGGGTCCTGTCGTGGAATTGTCACGTCAGATGTCCTAGTGAAAGGACTTAATCATGGAGCAATCACAACTAGGAAGCTTGAAGGGGTTAGTTAGGACAAGAGACACGAGGGGTTTATACTAGTTCGGCCCCTTACGATGAAGGTAAGGCCTACCTCTAGTTGGGTTGGTATTGCTTGATGTTTGGATGACCAGGGAGCAAGATACGCTATGCCTGGTTCTCGATGAGTTGTTTCTTGCCCTTAGCCGCCAGCGGGCGCCCCCTTATATACACGGATTGGCGCCCTGCGGCTTACAGAGTCCCGGCCGGCTCATAAACAGTGTCCGGCTCGGTGACTAGTTAAATCTACCTTACAATACAAGTCATGCCATTATGGCGGTTTACTACAACGGGCCTCAAGTCGCTGGTGGGCTTTAGACCCTTTATTGAACTGCCATCTTCATGCTTGGTCTTGGGCTTCCTTCTGATGATTCTTCTTTGCGTAACCCGGCCCCTCCTGGGCGGCTTACACAAATAGTTATATCCCCAACATTAGGCCCCAGATTGAGTTGAACCGGTTCATGTCAATCTTAAAATATCTTAAGAAATAAACCTTCAACCTTCTGCCTGTGCAAAGGTTTTTAACCCGCCATGACGTCATCTTCTGGATCCGTGTTAGCCCGTCGTGACGTCATCTTTACTTAAATTCATGTTTTACTCCGCCATATCCTCCAACGGATCTTTGCTTTTACTGACCATTCCGAAAACCCAGGCATCGGGGCCGCTGGATAATGATGTTTAGTCTCCTCGTTTCTCGTGCTGTCTCAGTCGGTCTTTCCTTATAAATAGGCTCAACCTTGGTCTTTCATTCTCCCCCTTTCGGTCATCCTCTTCCTCTTGCTGTCTCTCTGTTACTCGAGCTCTATCGCCGCCGCTGCGAAGCTCCTCGTCTTCACCGCAGCCGCTACATCAACCTAATCCCGACCAGAAAAAACAACAAAGGCGGACCTCCATAGCCAGTCTGCATCTGTGAGTTCCCCTCTTCCCCTGTTTTTAGATCTGCATTAAGACTTCTTCAAGTTCGTCGGTGTTCGTAATAGCCTGAGTCAAACCCTTGATAGTTTTTACCTCCAATGCCCCCTTTTGATCTTCAGATAATGTAGAACAGTTGCGGTGGTTATTTCGCACCCGTTTCCAACTGCAAATAGATCCCTTTCTGTGTACAGAAGCCTTGTTTAGCACTGATGAACTTATTTGTACTAGTTTTAGGTCTAGAAATTTTTTCTTTGTGTGCACCTATTTGAACCAAAATAATATCCGCCAACTGCGAAACCTGTTTCTGGTAAGCCCATTTAACTTTGGCAGCCCTCATTGTCGGTTTAAAATAGACAACGTTAATTGACAGCCTTGCCAGCTCCTGGCAACTTAAAATGTCTTCTAACTGTTACTGATTCCCATAGCGGCTTAGGCAACCAGATATAGTCAGCCATATGTCATTAGGCCCCTTCTTAAGCCGCCATCTTGATTAAACTTAAAATGTTTTCCTCCGGGTTAAATTTGAACTGGAACCTCTTATTTTGTCATAGGCTTCAATTTACGTAATGGCACCCAAGACTCCTAAAGCTCTCGTGACCTGCAACTGGGTCAAATCCACAGTTACAGAGAGCACCTTGTCTGATTTTGTGAAATCCGGCCATCTGCCCAAGACGAAGGAGGTCATGTCTTATCGTGCTCCTAACCCGTCAGAGGAGAAGCCTCAACCCAAAAAAGGGGAGGTAATCGTGTTTACTAATCACATGAACCGGGGCTTCGCTCCACCCGGTTCAAAATTCTTCAGGGATGTTTTGCATTTCTTTGACCTTAGACCTCAAGACATCGGGCCCAATTCCGTGTCAAATATTTTCAACTTCCAAGTCTTCTGTGAGGTGTACCTTGGAGAAGAGCCCAATATACTTTTATTCAGAGAGCTGTTCTATTTAAACCGGCAGAATGAACATGCCAATGGGCCTAGTCTTGAACTTGGTGGCATCTCAATTCAGCGGCGGAGAGATTGCCTCTTTCCTTATGCTGAACTGCCGAGTCACCCAAAAGATTGGAATCAGACGTGGTTCTACTGTCAGGACACTTCTCCGACTGAGGAAACCCTCTGCCCGGCTTCCGCGCCCTGTGCCTTGAGTCCAACCACCCGCTGCCGAATAAACTGACTACTGTTGAACGTCTGCCACTTGCTCCCACCATTAGAAAATCAAAGCTCTTTTGGGAAATGGCTTAGATGGTATTGACCTGGTTCGAGTCTGGATTACTTGGCGAGTGCTTCCATTAAGCCACCGCCCCGGCTTAATGTGTACTTACTCCGGCGAGAAGGATGATCCACTGCGTCATAGCCCCGATGACTTACCAGAAGATGTGGTGGAGGCCATGATCCAATCGTTGTTGAAAGAAGGCACGATAATTAGTAATGCCTTTGGCTTACTTCCCTTCTGCAAGAAGAACCCGGCCCCTGCTGTGAGTCACCAACCTCAATGAATACTCTTTACTATATTACATCTTGCTTTTACTCATAACCCCTTATCATTTTTCACAGGCCGATGACAACTTCTCGAAGGTCAAATATGACCATGAGGCGGCCAAACAAGCCAGAGCGGCAAAAAGAGCTGAAAGGAAAGCCGCCAAAACAGGAACTTCAAGGAAGAAGAAACCAAGCGCTTCGGATTTGATCAAATTGGATGACACTTCTAATGATGAAGAAGAGGTAATCCTTAACTCTCATGACTCTTTTGTCATTATTTTATTGACATTCTATCCTTTCAGGAGGATACGGGGAATAGCCAAGCGATTGATGAAGAGGTAACTATAATCTCCTCCGACTCAGAGCCTTTGCCAAAGCAAAAAATCCGAAGGGTGACCCGAAAAGTAAGATTTTCACATCCTCTAGCTTATCAAGATCCTCAATTTCTTTTGAAGCAACAACAGTTTGAAAGTCGGAGGCAGACCCAGAACAGCAAGGATATAGAACTCTCCTCCGGCTTACCTGATGTAACCAGGAAGCGTCGGACTGAGGTTATCTCCGATTTACGTTCTGTTTTACCTTTGGTGGGTTTATTTCGCCAACCTCTCAATTCATCTAACTCCAATTGTCAGGATACCTCTCCTTCCTCCGGCGAGTCTATGCAATCTAACATGCCGGCTTTCAAAACTGCCCCCGGGTAACTTATTTTTGTTTACCTTATGCTTTACCTTACCCATGCCTTTATACTTATCCTTCTGCCTTTGTCCACAGCGTGCAAGTGAAGCCTAGTAAGAGGGCAAAAAAAAGTAAGCTGTCCCGAGACCCGGTCGTGACTGAACCGGAGCTTGCCAGGACTGCTCCTAATAGCTCTACCCCTCAGCCGCCGCCTGAACCAGTCGATGACATTCCAGCACCAACCTCTGATCCACCCGCCGAAGATACTCTCAACAGCTTTGATAACCCGGAAGCTCCTAGCCTGGCCAAGACAATTGATCCGGACGTTGAGATTATGAAAACTCACTTTGTTAAGCCAGGGCAACCCACTGTCCTTGCCAAGTGTTCTGCTAAGGAGGAACTTTTGGAACGCCGAAAGGCCAAGCTAGACATTACTAACTATACTCATTTAAGTATTGGAGATATAGTATCTAGCTATCTCAATCAAGTTCATAGCAGCCGTGACCTGGAAATTGACATGGTGAAGCAAATACAACAAAAATCTAAGGTATGACTGATGCTACTTTTCCGAATCATACTTACTGTATCAGCCCCCAAGTCTATTGCTTATGAATAAATATGCTGTAGACTTAGAAAATGGCTTAACACTGATTTATCCAGTTTTTGAAAGAAGATATTTAACCCGGTTGTGACATGATACTTTAAACTTGCAATACACATTAGCCCCCAAGTGTCAAGCATATTTGCTTGCAAAGTGCTTGAGACTTAATTTCCATGAGCCGGCATTGTAAGTTAAAAATTCTTCAGCACACATTAGCCCCCAAGTGTCAAGTATCTTTTCTTGCAAAGTTCTTGGGACTTAATGTTGTCTTACCATGATTCTGATTATAACCCGGCATTAATACAGGCCACCATAAATCAATTTGAGTCAGAGATGGCTGACCTGAAGAGCCGCCTGGCCGCTCAAGAACTTGAAATTCAAAAGGCCAACTCCAAATTTGAATTCAACGTCTCTGAACAAGAGAAGCTGAAGAAGAATTTTGAGGCAGAGAAGAAAATCTGGGCTGATGAAAAGGCTTCTCTGGTGATCCGGGCTGAGACGACAGAGGCATTACTTGCAGAAGCAACAACGGTGATGTCTGGCTTAAAACGCCAGATATCTCAAATGGTCTCAGCAATCTTTGGTAAGTTACCCATATAGACTTTAAACCTTGCAAACCTCCTTTCAATGATTACTTCAATTGTCAGCTCCGGCTCACCTTATGTTTAATAATGAAGGCCCTAGGAGCACAAACCTCAAACAGAACATGTTGATCAAGCTGAAGGCAGTTTATACTCTTGTGGAGCAGCTCTACACCGGGTCACAACATGCTCTGGCCATTGTAGCTTTATCAGATGATGTTCCACACCTCCTGCAAGATGTGCTGAAATGGCTTGCTTCACTACCTCAACGGATCCAAGATCTAAGGCGGGCGTCCGCTAGAGCTGGGGCCGTAGCTTCGTTGAGCTGAGGGGAAAGCATGGATTCCGGAACTAGACCCGGCTGACCTTGCTCTTGGATACCCCAGTCTTAAGGAAGATGGGACCGTATTTGACGGACATGACTTCACCGCCTGTGTCAAAGATATACGCCCCGTGACCACTCTTATTAGGAACGATACTGATCTTACCAAGTATCAATCGGGCTATGATAGCGAGAACCGGAGAATCCCAACACCTCCCTATGATGAAGTCAGCCTGATCCCTCCAAATCGTAAGCATACCTTTGCCCTTGAAGTGGACCCAGCCGGTTTAATAGATGATGAAGCCGAGTTTGAAGCCTTGAGCGGCATTGACTGGGCCTCGTCAACTTTCCAGGACAAAGCAGCCAACGGAGAAGCGGAGAAGGATAACCCGGAGCATTCAAGCCCACCAAAGGAGTGAACTGCCAGGCGTTTATTACTTTGCAAAACAATGCTTCATTATTCAGACTCGGGGAGTCTTGTAATAGGGTAGAAAAAACCTCTTCAATTTTGTCATGCCTTCGCGCATGTTTATGGCGCTTACTTCTTTCGTAAGCTGCCATCACTATATACTTCCAGCTTATATTGATCTTTTATCTCCTTAATGTCAAATTTGCTTGCCTTATCCTGCCTATAAAACAAGCAAAAATTCCCTTGGCGGTTTATCGCATCCGGGGTCACATAAGGTATTGATAACCCAGAGTGCGAACCAAAACATCATATAAAGGCCGGGTTAGGATTATATTTGTTAAACATAATCACAATAATATACCTGCGATCCTTATGATGATCTCGCCTGTTTATATGCCCTACACCATGCTGGTAAATTCAACTCCTGAAGGCTGGAACATATAATGCTCACCTGGCACTTAATAACCTGGGGTGATTAATATTAAGCCGGAATAACAAAAAACCATCTGATAGTGCTTTCAAGAAGATCTCAAGATAGCCAAGTAATTTAAACTTATGAAGTATAATGGATAATAACAACATTCAAAGGCTTCTGATTCGAATACGATCAGTAAACCGTTCCAAAGGGGTTAAGCTAAGATTCGAATACGATCATATAGCCCCTAGTGGCTTTGGCGATGCCAATCAAGTGGGTATCGACAACTATGTTCTCTTTGGTTCGAATATGACCTATGTTTGAACAAGAAGCCCCCAAGTGACCATAAAAGTTGTTTAATGACGCTGATTCGAATACGATCCACGTCAGACCCAAAGGGGTTAAGCTATGATTCAAATATGATCAAGAAGCCCCCAAGTGGGTTTGGCAGTATGCCAATCAAGTGGGTATCGATAGCTATGTTCTCTTTGGTTCGAATACGACCTATGTTTGAACAGGAAGCCCCCAAGTGATCATGGCTAGATTCAGATATGATCATAAGCCAGACCAAAGGGAAAGACGGATTCAGATATGATCCGCTCCCTGTTGGTTGTTTCCACCATCTGATAAAAAGGACATATAGACTTTTGAGGGTAAAAAGGACAAAGGTCCTGCTTTATTGCTTTATATAATATATACATCGTCAAAATATATACATCTTGAGAGCCGGTGGCTCAAGTATAGTAAGGCCGAAGATGGACTATATTCCACGGCCGGCGGGTCTCCTCCTCCGACTTACGTGAGTCTTTGTGCTCTCGAGTATCGATGAGGTAGTATGACCCGTTGTTTAGATTCTTGCTGACCACAAAGGGTCCTTCCCAAGGAGGGGACAGCTTGTGCATATCAGACTGATCCTGGATGAGCCGGAGCACTAAGTCGCCTTCCTGAAAGGTTCTGCTTCTATCCCGGCGGCTGTGATAGCGACGAAGGTCTTGCTGGTAAATCGCCGAGTGGGATATTGCCAAGTCTCGCTCCTCATCCAACAAGTCAAGTGCATCCTGACAAGCTTTTTCATTATCAGCCTCAACGTAAGCCGCCACGCGGGGTGAGTCGTGCCGGATGTCACTTGGCAGGACTGCCTCTTCTCCATAGACCATGAAAAAAGGTGTGTAACTCGTGGATCTATTAGGCGTAGTGTTGATGCTCCACAGTACAGAGGGTAACTCCTCCACCCAACAACCCGGAGTCCGCTGTAAAGGGACCAAGAGCCGTGGTTTGATACCCTTCAGGATCTCCTGATTAGCTCTTTCTGCTTGACCATTAGATTGAGGATGAGCAACAGCCAAAACATCAAGCCGGATATATTCTCATTGACAGAACTCTTCCATGGCACCCTTGGAGAGATTAGTGCCATTATCAGTTATGATGCTGTGTGGAAAACCAAAACGAAAGATCACCTTTTTGATGAACTGAACCGCTGTGGCTGCATCACACTTACTGACCGGCTCTGCCTCAACCCACTTTGTAAACTTATGCACTGCCACCAGGAGGTGTGTCTTTTTATCCTTAGATCTCTTGAAAGGTCCAACCATGTCAAGCCCCCAGACTGTGAATGGCCAAGTAATTGGAATCATCCTCAACTCTTGAGCCGGCATATGAGCTCGTCATGAGAATTTTTGACATCCGTCACATTTGCTGACTAGATCCTCTGCATCAGCATGAGCTGTCAGCCAATAGAGACCATGATGGAAAGCCTTGGCCACAAGAGATTTTGAGCCGGCATGATGACCACAATCTCCTTCATGGATCTCACGAAGTATTTCTTGACCCTCCGCAGGCGACACACAACGTTGAAATGCCCCCGTGACACTGAGTTGATGTAACTCGCCATTAACAATCGTCATAGACTTGGATCGCCTGATGATTTGTCTCGCCAAGGTCTCATCCTCAGGCAACTCTCCCCGGGTCATGTAGGCCAAATGTGGCACTATCCAATCTGGGATGACGTGAAGGGCAGCCACCAGCTGTGCCTCCGGGTCTGTCACTGCTAGTTCTTCCTCTGTAGGTACCTTGACAGAAGGATTATGCAAAACATCGAGAAAGGTATTAGGCGGCACCGGCTTACGCTGAGATCCCAACCGGCTTAACGCATCAGCCGCCTCATTCTTCCTTCGATCGATGTGCTCTACTTGATATCCTCTGAAGTGCCCAGCTACAACATCTACTTCACGATGGTAAGCCGCCATAAGGGGATCCTTGGAGTCCCACTTGCCTGACACCTGTTGAGCCACAAGATCTGAATTGCCCAAGCACCTAACCCGGCTCAAATTCATCTCTTTGTCCATCCGGAGACCATGGAGCAAGGCCTCGTACTCAGCTGCATTGTTAGTACATGGAAACATAAGCTGGAGCACATAACAAAATTTGTCACCTCGAGGGGAAGTTAAAACAACTGCAGCCCCTGAGCCTTGTAACTACCTGGACCCATCAAAGTGAATAGTCCAATATGTGTTATCTAGCTTCTCCTCAGGTGCCTGCAACTCTGTCCAATCATTGATAAAGTCCACCAAGGCTTGAGATTTAATAGCAGTACGTGGCATATACTTCAAACCATAGGGCTCGAGCTCAATAGCCCACTTGGCGATTCGTCCTGTGGCCTCCCTGTTCTGAATGATGTCTCCCAAAGGGGCGGAACTTACCACCGTTATAGGGTGACCTTGGAAATACTGCTTCAGCTTCCGGTTTGCCATGAACACTCCGTAAACAAGTTTCTGCCAATGTGGATATCTCTGTTTAGACTCAATGAGCACCTCACTGATGTAGTAAACCGGCCGTTGAACCGGATGCTCCTTGCCTACCTCCTTACGCTCCACCACGATGGCGACACTGACGGCTCATGAATTAGCAGCCACATATAACAACAACGATTCTTTATCAATGGGAGCCGCAAGGACCGGTGGCTCAGATAACTGCCTCTTTAAATCTTCAAAGGCAGTATTAGCAGCATCACTCCAGACAAAGGTGTCTATTTTCTTCATCATCTGATACAGCGGTAGGGCCTTCTCACCTAACCGGCTTAAAGCAGCAACACGACCCGCCAGTCGCTGAACATCATTGATGCACGCCGGTTTAGCCAGAGAGGTAATTGCCTTGATCTTCTCCGGATTAGCTTCAATGCCTCTGTTTGAAACCAAGAAACCCAAGAGCTTGCCGGCAGGTACACCAAATACACACTTTTCCGGGTTAAGCATCATTTTATAAAGCCGAAGATTATCACAGGTCTCCTTTAGGTTAGATATCAAGGTTTCCTTCTCTCTGGACTTCACCACGATATCATCCACATAAGCATGAACATTGCGCCCAATTTGATCGTGGAGACAGTTCTGTACACATCGCTGATAAGTCGCCTGAGCACTCTTGAGCCCAAATGGCATAGATACATAACAGAAGGCTCCAAACGGAGTGATGAAAGCCGTCTTCTCCTGATCCTTAACTACCATCTTGATCTGATGATAACCAGAGTAACCACCCAAAAAGTTCAAACGCTCACAACCCGCCGTAGCATCAATGATTTGATCAATACGGGGGAGGGCGAAGGGATCAGCCGACAAGCCTTATTTAAGTCCGTGTAATCCACACACATCTGCCAGGTGTCGTTCTTCTTAAGTACGATCACCGGGTTAGCCAACCACTCCGGGTGAAGAACTTCAACAATAAATCTAGCTGCTAAGAGCCGGGCGACTTCCTCTCTAATAGCTTTCTGCCTCTCTTTGTTGAACCGTCAAAGAAAATGCCTGACCGGCTTATACTTTGGATCAATATTGAGAGTGTGCTCAGCCGAGTTCTCTCGGTACACCTGGCATGTCAGAAGGTTTCCATGCAAAGATGTCCTGGTTCTCACGGATGAACTCGATGAGCGCGCTTTCCTATTTAGGATCCAAATTGGCACTGATGTTGAACTGCTTAGATGAATCACCCGTATTGAAATCCACAAGCTTGGTTTCAGCAGCCGACTTAAACTTCATCGCCGGGTCATGCTTAGTGGTTGGCTTCTTTAGAGAGGTCATATTTGTCGGGTCAACGTTGTTTTGATAAAACTTCAATTCCTCCGCTGCACAAACAGACTCAACATAAGCCACGTCGCCCTCCTCACATTCCAGGGCTACCTTCCGACTTCCATGCACAGTGATGGTACCTTTGTGACCCGGCATCTTAAGCCGCAGGTAAACATAGCACGGCCGTGCCATGAACTTGGCATAAGCCGGCCGTCCAAACAGAGCATGATATGGACTCCTGATTTTGACCACCTCAAAGGTTAGTTTTTCAGCTCTGGAGTCATACTCATCTCCAAAGGCCACTTCCAGCTCAATCTTGCCAACTGGGTAAGGTGACTTACCAGGGACCACTCCATGAAAAACAGTGTTGGACGTCTTCAAATTCTTATCAGTTAACCCCATGCGTGGAAAGGTCTCATAGTAGAGGATGTTGATGCTGCTACCCCCGTCCATGAGTACCTTAGTGAATTTATATCCTCCAACCTGAGGTGCTACCACCAAGGCTAACTGACCCGGATTATCAACCCGGATGGGGTGATCTTCCCTGCTCCACACAATGGGCTGTTCTGACCACCTCAAATAACGGGGAATCACCGGCTCAACCGAATTTACGGCCCTCTTATGAATCTTCTGGTCATGTTTGCACAAGCTAGTGGTAAACACGTGATACTGCCCACTATTCAACTGCTTCGGATGGCTTTGATAACCCGACTGCTACTGCTGTTGTTCCCCTTGACCAGATTGCTGCTGATTATAACCGCCCTGATGTCCCTGAAAGCCAGAACTTGAACCGCCTCCCGGGCCATGAAAACCGCCAGCTCCTGAACCGCCGCCCGGCCCATGATTGCCATCAAACGTGTTGGAGTTCTTAAAAGCCTTCATGATCGCACAATCTTTCCATAAGTGGGTGGCGGGTCATTCCCGGGTGTCGTGTTTCGGGCACGGCTCATTGAGTAGCTACTCAAGAGATGGGCCTGACCCGCCATATCAGGGCGGTTTGCCCTTACGTCTCTTATTGTTATCCTGTGCATTGGCGTTGGCTACAAACTCCGGGTTACCCTCGGCCTTATGCTTGTTGCCCCCTTGATTCATCAGGTTATGCTGATGTCCCTTTCCTTTGCCGTTCTTCTTTCCCTCCCCTGTATTTTCCTCATCAGACGCGGGGTCCTTGGTACTATCAGAGTCGACGTATTTGACTAAAGCGGCCATCAACATACCCATATCGTTGCAATCACGCTTAAGGCGCCCCAGCTTCTGTCTCAGCGGCTCAAAGTGGCAGTTCTTTTCCAACATAAGGACTGCAGAGCCAGCATCCATCTTGTCAGACGAATGTATTATCTCCTTAACCCAGCGTACCTAGTGAGTCATGGATTCATCCTCCTCCTGCTCACAATTTGTCAAATCCACAATCGACATAGATTGCTTGCAAGTGTCCTTGAAGTTCTGGATGAAATGGGCCTTTAGCTCTGCCCACGAATTAATGGAATTGGGTGGCAAGCCCTTTAACCAGGACCGGGTCGTTTCATCCAACATCATGACGAAGTATTTAGCCATTGCTGCGTCGCTGACCTCCAACAGCTCCATGACCATCTCATAACTTTCGATCCACGCTCTGGGCTATAAATCGGCCGTGTAATTCGGCACCTTTCGAGGTCCCTTGAAGTCCTTCAGTAGGCGTACATTACGCAGAGCCGGCACCAAACAAGGAACACCGCCGGTTCTAGTAGCCACTCCCGTCTCAATGGAAGTCATCGGGTAATCTGGGAAGTCTTGATGAGCCGTCTGTTGAGCCGCTGGCTGAGCCGCCTGCTCGTTCTCCTGACATACCTGATCTTGCCCCTGGTTATAGCCACCAGGCTGGTTCCGGCGCTGGGCGTTGCTTGATAAAGCTTCTGACTCCATGTGCCTGCTGTAACTCGGACTCTGGTTTTGGCGAGGCGGTGCTAACCAAGGCGGAGGAGTCCAATGAATCATGTCCCGGCTATAAGAATAAGTCTCTTGCTGAGCCAGGGCCGTCTGGACAAGTTCTTTGATCCTCTGGGTCTCCACCGCTATCGGATCATCACCGTCCACGGGGAGAGCCGCCAGATGCGCTGACGCTGCGATTAAGTTCTCCATGGGGTTGGAAAAGTGACCCGGCGGTATCGGTATGTAACGAGGCGGCGCCATGTTCCCATGAGGAGGTACCATCTCCCGAGGCTGAGCCGGTCCTCCTGTTCCGGCTGTCATAAACTGATTTGCATCTGGCGGGTTACTTGGGCCGGCTCCGGGTGTAGCAAAAAGAACCCGAGGGTCGTAAGTCGGAGGCAAACGGGATTGAGTTTTCTGGTGCCTCCTTCTCATCACATCATTAGATGCGTTCAGGCTCATTGTAAGCTAGAAAGCCTCTGACTGGAGCTGTTGCGCCCGTGCATGCAAAGCCGCCCGTTCCGTGGCTAACCTGGTATCCTCAGCTGCTAAGGCCTCCTTGGCCCGAGCTATTTCCTCGCGCACCCGCGCCACCTCCGCGTCATGCTCATCTTTATTTGCGGGAATAACCATGGCGGTTAACAGGGCCGTAAGCTTATCCATGAGATCTATCAGCACTTGAGCCGGCGTGCGCACATGGCCTCCTGCCCCGGCCGCTCCTATTTCGGACGTTATTGCAGCAGCGGCTGTAGAATTTTGGCCGGGTTGAGTCCCAGCCATGAAAACTCCTGCCCAGTTTGGCGACTCATAGGGGTCCGGAATACTAGAGCCATCGGAGCAGCCCCCGAGCACGCCATCCTGCACTTGATATAGCGAATCTATTGAACCGGCGGACGAATCACCGTCGGAGAGGACGACCGTCTCACCACCATCTTCAGATCCTTCAGAACATTCTTCTCCGTGGATGCAGCCCACAAAGACACGCTTCATGCCGAGTTGGATTCGGGTGGGTCTTGCACGCTGAGCCGTCTCGACGAGGTCGGTGCAGTTATCCGGCTCAGGGCCCGGTTCACCAATCTGGCCGATGAAGACGTGGATTCCGCCGAAGGGGACCCGATACCCGTACTCAATTGAGCCGGCGTCGGGGCCCCAGCCTTCGTCGTCGATGTAGATCTTGCCGCGATGACTCTTGGTCATCCGGCCCACTGTGTATCCTTGGAGCCCTTCAAAGTTGCCCTTAAAAAACTCAAATCCACCATGCACTGGCCCCACGGTGGGCGCCAACTGTCGTGGAATTGTCACGTCAGATGTCCTAGTGAAAGGACTTAATCGTGGAGCCATCGCAACTAGGAAGCTTGAAGGGGTTAGTTAGGATAAGAGACACGAGGGGTTTATACTAGTTCGGCCCCTTACGATGAAGGTAAGGCCTACCTCTAGTTGGGTTGGTATTGCTTGATGTTTCGATGACCAGGGAGCGAGATACGCTATGCCTGGTTCTCGATGAGTTGTTTCTTGCCCTTAGCCGCCAGTGGGTCGCCCCCTTATATACACGGGTTGGCGCCCTGCGGCTTACAGAGTCCCGGCCGGCTCATAAACAGTGTCCGGCTCGGTGACTAGTTAAATCTACCTTACAATACAAGTCATGCCATTATGGCAGTTTACTACAACGGGCCTCAAGTCAATGGTGGGCTTTAGACCCTTTATTGAACCGCCATCTTCATGCTTGGTCTTGGGCTTCTTCTGATGATTCTTCTTTGCATAACCCGGCCCCTCCTGGGCAGCTTACACAAATAGTTATATCCCCAACATTAGGCCCCAGATTGAGTTGAACCGGTTCATGTCAATCTTAAAATACCTTAAGAAATAAACCTTCAACCTTCTGCCTGTGCAAAGGTTTTTAACCCGCCATGATGTCATCTTCTGGATCCGTGTTAGCCCGTCGTGACGTCATCTTTACTTAAATTCATGTTTTACTTCGCCATATCCTCCAATGGATCTTTGCTTTTACTGACCGTTCCAAAAACCGAGGCGTCAGGGCTGCTGGATAATGATGTCTAGTCTCCTCGTTTCTCGCGCCGTCTCAGCCGGTCTTCCCTTATAAATAGGCTCAACCTTGGTCTTTCATTCTCCCCCTTTCGGTCATCCTCTTCCTCTTGCTTTGTCTCTGTTACTCGAGCTCTGTCGCCGCCGCTGCGAAGCTCCTTGTCTTCACCGCGACCGCTACATTAACCTGATCCCGAACAGAAAAAACAACAAAGGCGGACCTCCGCAGCCAGTCTGCATCTGTGAGTTCCCCTCTTCCCCTGTTTTTAGATTTGCATTAAGGCTTCTTCAAGTTCGTCGGCGTTTGTAATAACCTGAGTCAAACCCTTGATAGTTTTTACCTCCAATGCCCCCTTTTGATATTCAGATAATGTAGAACAGTTGCGGTGGTTATTTCGCACCCGTTTCCAATTGCAAATAGATCCCTTTCTGTGTACAGAAGCCTTGTTTAGCACTGATGAACTTATCTGTACTAGTTTTAGGTCTAATTTTTTTTTGTTTCTGTGCACCTGTTTGATCCAAAATAATATCCGCCAACTGCGAAACCTGTTTCTGGTAAGCCCATTTAACTCTAGCAGCGCTCATTGCCGGTTTAAAATAGACAACGTTAATTGACAGCCTTGCCAGCTCCTGGCAACTTAAAATGTCTTTTAACCGTTACTGATTCCCATAGCGGCTTAGGCAACCAGATATAGTCAGCCATATGTCATTAGGCCCCTTCTTAAGCCGCCATCTTGATTAAACTTAAAATGTTTTCCTCCGGGTCAAATTTGAACCGGAACCTCTTATTTTGTCATAGGCTTCAATTTACGTAATGGCACCCAAGACGCCTAAAGCTCCCGTGACCTGCAACTGGGTCAAATCCACAGTTACAGAGAGCACCTTGTCTGATTTTGTGAAATCCGGCCATCTGCCCAAGATGAAGGAGGTCATGTCTTATCATGCTCCTAACCCGTCAGAGGAGAAGCCTCAACCCAAAAAATGGGAGGTAATCGTGTTTACTAATCACATGAACCGGGGCTTCGCTCCACCCGGTTCAAAATTCTTCAGGGATGTTTTGCATTTCTTTGACCTCAGACCTCAAGATATCGGGCCCAATTCCGTGTCAAATATTTGCAACTTCCAAGTCTTCTGCAAGGTGTACCTTGGAGAAGAGCCCAATATACTTTTATTCAGAGAGCTGTTCTATTTAAACCGGCAGAATGAACGTGCCAATGGGCCCAGTCTTGAACTCGGTGGCATCTCGATTCAGCGGCGGAGAGATTGCCTCTTTCCTTATGCTTAACTGCCGAGTCACCCAAAGGATTGGAATCAGACGTGGTTCTACTGTCAGGACACTTCTCCGGCTGAGGAAAACCCTCTGCCCGGCTTCCGCGCCCTGCGCCTTGAGTCCAACCACCCACTGCCGGATAAACTGACTACTATTGAACGTCTGCCACTGCTGCAAATCATGCAGAGTTATCCGTCGCGTCACAACCACAATCCTCAACCCTGGCCGAGTCTTCTACAAATGCCCGAATCATGGGGTAATAATATGTTTAAGTGTTGTTCTGCTGCTTTCAGTTGCTGATTTTTTTAATAGTTTGGTTAATGATCTTCCAATTTGATTCGTGCAGAAAAGGGAAGATTCGTATGATTTGTATTTCTGGGAAGTTGCTGACGTGGGGGATTGCAACTACACTGATTATTTGGTTAGCTGAGGAATCCTAATACCAGCAGGTTGGGGTGTTGGACAAGTAACCGAAGGAACGACAGAAGAGGAAGATGCAGAGCAGAAGGTTAAAGATGTAGTTCCTCTGATCATGGCCAAGAAACAGCTGCTGAACGGCCTTGACAGCAATGAGGAGATGAAAGAGCATGTGAAGATAATGGGCAAAATCGATGTGCTCTATAGGATGATTGTCTCTTTATTTGCAGTATATGTAGCACTCGTGATGTATTCAGTGGCTATGACATGAGCAGTTTGCTGAAACTAGTAATGAATGAAACCTGTGTAGCAGGCTGGGCGTAGTGTTGTGAACATCTAATGATTTCTATTAATGGAAATCAGGGGGTATCCCCTTTTGCTCATAAATAAATAAATAGCAGAGGCCCTGTCGGGTCAGCTTTGTTCTCATTCAAAGACGTCGAGCAAATTGCAGTCCAACAACAAACTATGTCATCAAATTCAAGTTTCACAGCCAAATATGAGTACAACTAAACAACAATGTCATCATGTTTAGTTGTCATACAATCACCAAACACAAATCAGCATACATAACAAGTGATGTTCTCACAGCAAAATACTAAACAACATGTTCATCAGGTTTCGGTTGTCCTACCAAACACAATTTCACATAGTAGATAAAAAAACGTCTTCTGACAGGCAAATACAACAAAAGCAATGTAATCATCATCCGCAGTAGCAGCGTCAACATCTTCGCCATGCGTATCAGTCTGAATCGTAATTCCCCACGGTGTCATCATCTTCTTCGTCCTCAACGTCCTCGAACGTTGGCTTCTTCTTGATCAACTCTTGTATGTCCACAGCACGACATGCAATCTTTTCGCCGGCGTCATTGACGTGATGCTTCTCAAAGATATTAGGAACATTTGTGTTATCTTGTACATCAGGAGCAGTGTAAGCATCATCTTGTTGTGCAAATTCATTAAACGAATTCCTCTGCTCAAACCTTTACAATACTCTCCAATCATTGCTACGTGCAAATGTGTCTTCCAAGAAAAATATATGTGTTGCTTGATTTGCCAAAATAAAAGGCTCGTTGGTCTGGTACGCCGCCTTGACATTGATGGATTTGAAATAATCATCAGCTCTTGGTTTTGCAATCCTGGAAAACTGGTTATACCAACAACAGCACAACAGAACCACACACCGATGATCCTCGGAACTGGAGATATACTGCAACTAAACAATGTCTGTTATGTTAGCATACATTTCAGTTGTCTCTTTGTCATATGTATCCGTGCTCATGATGGCACTGTTTTGTGTCTTCCTGCCTTCGTCTCGTGCAAGGGTGTTGTAGCGCACATCTTCAACAATGCAAGATTCATAATGTCATACCCGAGTATCAGGACCCATTGCTAGTGAGTAAAGGGCATCATCAACTGCCTGCCCATCCTCCCGCATCTTCTTAACCTATGGTTAGAAAATAGACAAGCTGATCATCTTATGTACTCAATATATTAAAAAAACTGACAGTGCAATTCAAAAGCTTACATGGCTCTTGCACCATTTCACAAATCCTGCCATAACCAGTTTGTCAATGTTTCTTGGATTTTGCGGCAGTAACTCCTTTTTGTAGATGCTGCACAACATAGTGATCGCGTCAAACATCTAAATATATAAGAATGTGCTGCAAGTTTAGTAGATTACAATGTATAAGATGCAGTACTGCACTTACTTGATATAAGGTAGTATCTCAGGATAGTTATTCAACACATACCAAACCCTTTTGTCCAAACCTCTTGTCGACTCTTCCCTGTAACTCGAACAGAATAATCGAAAACATTGAGCCCGGGATTGTCTTCACCCACCTCTTTGCTAAGCTGATCAGCTGTTTCAATGTATTTTGAGCAGAATGTCAATGCTTCTGTAGCAATGTAGGCCTCTGCAATGGAACCCTCGGGTCTAGCTCTGTTCCTAACACAACCCTTGAAAGTGCCTAGCCGCCTTTCAATAGGGTACATCCAGCCATACTGTACTAGACCTCTAAGTAGTGCCTCATCAGGTAGATGAATAGCCAAATGCACCATCACATCAAAGAAGGCTGGAGGATATATCTTCTCAAGGTCGCATAGGATAGTTGGTATCTTGTCTCTAAGACGCTCCAAAGCATCTATCCTGATATTTCTACTGCAGAGTTCCCTAAAGAATTGTCCCAACTCTGCAACTGCTCTGTATAAGCTAGGGCGGCCCAATCCTCTAAGGATAACAGGTAAAACCCTTTGAAGTAGGACGTGGCAGTCATGAGTTTTCAACCCTTGTACCTTGTTTCCATCTGCACTGACTCTCCTTTCAGGGTGGGAAGCAAATCCATGTTGGAATCTCACACGTGACAGGACCTCACAGAATTCTTTTCTTTTTACCTTGTCCAAGACATACACAGCTGGTGCCATATCCCGTGGTTTACCTTCATCTTGCACCTGCAAATCCTGTCTGATACCCAGGTGTGTCAAATCAATCCTAGATTTTAAGGTACCTTTCGTCTTGCCTTCAATATTAAGAAGTGTGCCGATAATGCTGTCACATATATTTTTCTCGATGTGCATCACATCAAGATTATGCCGCAGATCCAAATCTTTCCAATACTCCAAGTCCCACAAAGTGGACCTGCGGGTAAACAATAATCTCTCTTCTGCCCTGCCACGCTTCCTTTTCCTGCTACCATTACTAGGATGGTTTCCAGGTGTAATATGCCTGACCTTCTCTAATTCCAATTGCAACTCATCGGCGGTGAGCCTCTTTGGCGCATCACGGTTTTCATGCTTTTGCATTGAACACATTTCTTTGGTATTTTCTTGGATGCGGCTTGTCCTTGGCAAGGAAACGACGGAGTCCAATGTAACAGATCTTGCTAAGTATTGCGTATGACAGCGGATTCCTGTCACAGCGAACACATGCATTGTAATCATGTGTCGTTCGCCCTGACATAGTGCCCAAAGTCGGATAATCATAGATGCACCAGATTATAATAGCACGCAGAAAGAAATCAGCTGGTGGGCTGCTATATAGGTCTCGAGTGAGAACACCCCTCCATAGCTGTTGAAGTTCCTCCACAAGAGGCTCCATGAACAAATCAAAATCATTTCCAGGACTTTTTGGACCTGGGATGAGCAAGGCCATCATGTAGTTTGATTCTTTGGTGCAGACATTTGGAGGCATGTTGTAAGGGATAACAAGCACTGGCCACATGCTATATGTGGCGCTCTGGTGGCCAAATGGGTTAAATCCATCTGAAGCTAAGCCAAGTCTAATGTTTCTCGGGTCAGCAACAAACTTTTTGTGTTTATGATTGAAGCTTTTCCACTCACTACCATGAGATGGATGGCTCATTACATTCTGATCTCTATACTCCTGGTTCCTAGAATGCCACAATACATCCTCTGTTGTTTCAGCATCATGAAACAACCTCTGCAATCTTGGTATAATTGGAAAATTTCTCAGAACATTATGAGGAATCCTCTTCACAGCATCGCCATCTTTCCATCTTGATGGTTTGCATTTTGGGCATTCACTTAAGTTGGCATACTCCTTCCGGAATAGAACACAATTATTCTTACAAACATGGATCATATCATATCCAATTCCAACTGCACGAAGGAAATTCTTCATTTTATTGTTGGTGTGTGGCAGCTCAGACGCATCTGGGAAAGATTTGCGGAAAGCAGCCAACATCACGTCGAATGATTTGTTGGTCATCCACTCAGATGTCTTCACCTGAAGAAAGGTGACCATAGCTGAGAATACTGACAGCTTATTTCCTGGGGTGACAACCACGTTGCATTGTTCCAACATGCGTGCCCACCTTTTTTCTTCTGCAGGTGAAAAGTTCACGGAATGCACGAGCATTTCATAGCATTGTTTCAATGTTGGTCAAACTCACTGGCTCCGCCACCACCACCTCCTCCTCCTCTTTGTTGGATATATGCCCTAGAGGCAATAATAAAAGTATTATTATATTTCATTGTTCATGATAATTGTCTTTTATTCATGTTATAACTGTATTATCCGGAAATCGTAATACACGTGTGAATACTTAGACCACAATATGTCCTTGGTAAGCCTCTAGTTGACCAGCTTGTTGTGATCAACAGATAGTCATGGTTTCCTGACTATGGACATTGGATGTCGTTGATAACGGGATCACATCATTAGGAGAATGATGTGATGGACAAGACCCAATCCTAAGCATAGCATAAAAGATCGTGTAGTTCGTTTTGCTAGAGCTTTGCCAATGTCGAATATCTCTTCCTTAGACCATGAGATCGTGTAACTCCCGGATACCGTAAGAGTGCCTTGGGTGTATCAAACGTCACAACGTAACTGGGTGACTATAAAGGTGCATTACAAGTATCTCCGAAAGTAGCTGTTGGGTTGACACGGATCGAGACTGGGATTTGTCACTCCGTATGACGGAGAGGTATCTCTGGGCCCACTCGGTAATGCATCATCATATTGAGCTCAATGTGACCAAGGTGTTGGACACGGGATCATGCATTACGGTACGAGTAAAGTGACTTGCCGGTAACGAGATTGAACAAGGTATTGGGATACCGACGATCGAGTCTCGGGCAAGTAACGTACCGATTGACAAAGGGAATTGCATACAGGGTTTGATCGAATCCTCGACATCGTGGTTCATCCGATGACAACATCGAGGAGCATGTGGGAGCCATCATGGGTATCCAGATCCCGCTGATGGTTATTGACTGAGAGCGTCTCGGTCATGTCTGCATGTCTCCCGAACCCGTAGGGTCTACACACTTAAGGTTCGGTGACGCTAGGGTTATGAAGATATGTATATGCAGAAACCCGAATGTTGTTCGGAGTCCCGGATGAGATCTCGGACATCACAAGGAGTTCCGGAATGGTCCGGAGGTAAAGAATTATATATAGGAAGTGCTATTTCGGGCATGGGACAAGTTTCGGGGTTATCGGTATTGTACCGGGACCACCGGAAGGGTCCCGGGGGTCCACCGGGTGGGGCCACCTGTCCCGGGGGGCCACATGGGCTGTAGGGGGTGCGCCTTGGCCTTCATGGGCCAAGGGCACCAGCCCCTATAGGCCCATGCGCCTAGGGTTTCCCCCTAGGAGGAGTCCTAGTGGTGGAAGGCACCCCTAGGTGCCTTGGGGGGGAGGGAAACCTCCCCTAGGCCGCTGCCCCCCTAGTAGATCTCATCTACTAGGGCCGGCGCCCCCCCTTGGCACCCCTATATATAGTGGGGGAGAGGAGGGACTTCACACACCAGCCCCTGGCGCCTCCATCCCCCCCGTTACGTCTCTCTCTCGTAGTCTCGGCGAAGCCCTGCTGCTGTGACGCCCTGCATCCACCACCACGCCGTCGTGCTGCTGGATCTTCATCAACCTCTCCTTCCCCCTTGCTGGATCAAGAAGGAGGAGACGTCTCCCGTCCCGTACGTGTGTTGAACGCGGAGGTGCCGTCCGTTCGGCGCTGGTCATCGGTGATTTGGATCACGTCGAGTACGACTACATCATCACCTTGCAAGCTTCCGCACACGATCTACAAGTGGTATGTAGATGCAAACTCTCTCCCTTGACTCGTTGCTTAGATGAACTCATAGATGGATCTTGGTGAAACCGTAGGAAAAATTTTAATTTTCTGCAACGTTCCCCAACAGTGGCATCATGAGCTAGGTCTATGCGTAGTTCTCTTTGCACGAGTAGAACACAATTTTGTTGTGGGTGTGGATTTTGTCATCTTACTTGCCTCTACTAGTCTTTTCTTGCTCAACGGTATTGTGGGATGAAGCGGCCCGGACCAACCTTACACGTACACTTACGTGAGACCGGTTCCACCGACTGACATGCACAAGTTGCATAAGGTGGCTGGCGGGTGTCTGTCTCTCCCACCTTAGTTGGAGCGGAATCGATGAACAGGGCCCTTATGAAGGGTAAATAGAAGTTGACAAAATCACGTTGTGGTGATTCGTAGGTAAGAAAACGTTCTTGCTAGAACCCAATTGCAGCCACGTAAAAGATGCAACAACAATTAGAGGACGTCTAACTTGTTTTTGCAGCGATTGATCATGTGATGTGATATGGCCAGAAGTTGTGATGAATGATGAATTGTGATGTATGAGATCATGTTCTTTGTAATAGGATTCACGACTTGCATGTCGATGAGTATGACAGCCGGCAGGAGCCATAGGAGTTGTCATTATTTTTTGTATGACCTGCGTGTCATTGAATAACGTCATGTAAACTACTTTACTTTATTGCTAAATGTTAGTCATAGAAGTAGAAGTAGTCGTTGGCGTGACAACTTCATGAAGACACGATGATGGAGATCATGATGATGGAGATCATGGTGTCAAGCCGGTGACAAGATGATCATGGAGCCCCGAAGATGAAGATCAATGGAGCTATATGATATTGGCCATATCATGTCACAACTATATAATTGCATGTGATGTTTATTATGTATTATGCATCTTGTTTACTTAGGACGATGGTAGTAAATAAGATGATCCCTTATAAAATTTCAAGAAGTGTTCTCCCCTAACTGTGCACCGTTGCTACAGTTCGTCGCTTCTAAGCACCACGTGATGATCGGGTGTGATGGATTCTTACGTTCACATACAACGGGTGTAAGACAGTTTTACACAGCGAAAACACTTAGGGTTAACTTGACGAGCCTAGCATGTGCAGACATGGCCTCGGAACACGGAGACCGAAAGGTCGAACACGAGTCGTATGGAAGATACGATCAACATGAGAATGCTCACCGACGATGACTAGTCCGTCTCACGTGATGATCGGACACGGCCTAGTCGACTCGGATCGTGTAACACTTAGATGACTAGAGGGATGTCTAATCTAAGTGGGAGTTCATAATTTGATTAGAACTTTATTATCATGAACTTAGTCTAAAACCTTTGCAAATATGTCTTGTAGATCAATGGCCAACGCTAATGTAAACATGAACTTCAACGCATTCCTAGAGAAAACCAAGCTGAAAGATGATGGCAGCAACTATACGGACTGGGTCCGGAACCTGAGGATCATCCTCATAGCTGCCAGGAAACAATATGTCCTAGAAGGACCGCTAGGTGACGCTCCCGTCCCAGAGAACCAAGACATTATGAATGCTTGGCAGTCTCGTGCTGATGATTACTCCCTCGTTCAATGCGGCATGCTTTACAGCTTAGAACCGGGGCTCCAAAAGCGTTTTGAGCACCACGGAGCATATGAGATGTTCGAAGAGCTGAAACTAGTTTTTCAAGCTCATGCCCGGGTCGAGAGATATGATGTCTCCGACAAGTTCTACAGTTGTAAGATGGAGGAAAACAGTTCTGTCAGTGAGCACATCTTGAAGATGTCTGGGATGCACAACCGTATGACCCAGCTGAACATTAACCTCCCAGATGAGGCGGTCATTGACAGAATCCTCCAGTCGCTCCCACCAAGCTACAAGAGCTTTGTGATGAACTACAACATGCAGGGGATGGAAAAGACCATTCCTGAAGTGTTCTCGATGCTGAAGTCAGCAGAGGCTGAAATCAAGAAAGAACATCAAGTGTTGATGGTCAATAAGACCACTAAGTTCAAGAAGGGCAAGGGTAAGAAGAACTTCAAGAAGGACGGCAAAGATGTTGCCGCGCCTGGTAAGCCAGTTACCGGGAAGAAGTCAAAGAATGGACCCAAGCCTGAGACTGAGTGCTTTTATTGCAAGGGGAAGGGTCACTGGAAGCGGAACTGCCCCAAATACTTAGCGGATAAGAAGGCCGGCAACACCAAAGGTATATTTGATATACATGTGATTGATGTGTACCTTACCAATACTCGTAGTAACTCCTGGGTATTTGATACCGGTGCCGTTGCTCATATTTGTAACTCACAGCAGGAGCTGCGGAATAAACGGAGACTGGCGAAGGACGAGGTGACGATGCGCGTCGGGAATGGTTCCAGAGTCGATGTGATCGCCGTCGGCACGCTGCCTCTACATTTACCTACGGGATTAGTTTTGAACCTTAATAATTGTTATTTAGTGCCAAGTTTGAGCATGAACATTGTATCTGGATCTCGTTTAATACGAGATGGCTACTCATTTAAGTCTGAGAATAATGGTTATTCGATTTATATGAGAGATATGTTTTATGGTCATGCTCCGATGGTCAATGGTTTATTCTTAATGAATCTCGAGCGTAATATTACACATGTTCATAGTGTAGATGCCAAAAGATGTAAAGTTGATAACGATAGTCCCACATACTTGTGGCACTGCCGCCTTGGTCACATTGGTGTCAAGCGCATGAAGAAGCTCCATGCCGATGGACTTTTAGAGTCTCTTGATTATGAATCGTTTGACACGTGCGAACCATGCCTCTTGGGCAAAATGACCAAGACTCCGTTCTCCGGAACAATGGAGCGAGCAACCAACTTGTTGGAAATCATACATACCGATGTGTGCGGTCCAATGAGCGTTGAGGCTCGCGGAGGATATCGTTATGTTCTCACTCTCACAGATGACTTGAGTAGATATGGGTATGTCTACTTAATGAAACACAAGTCCGAGACCTTTGAAAAGTTCAAGGAATTTCAGAATGAGGTAGAGAATCAACGTGACCGAAAGATAAAATTCTTACGATCAGATCATGGAGGAGAATACTTAAGTCACGAATTTGGTACACACTTAAGGAAATGTGGAATCGTTTCACAGCTCACGCCGCCTGGAACACCTCAGCGAAACGGTGTGTCCGAACGTCGTAATCGCACCCTATTGGATATGGTGCGGTCTATGATGTCCCTTACCGATTTACCGCTATCATTTTGGGGATACGCTCTAGAGACAGCTACATTCACTTTAAATAGGGCACCGTCTAAATCCGTTGAGACGACACCGTATGAATTATGGTTTGGAAAGAAACCTAAGCCGTCGTTTCTAAAAGTTTGGGGATGCGATGCTTATGTCAAGAAACTTCAACCTGAAAAGCTCGAACCCAAGTCGGAAAAATGCGTCTTCATAGGATACCCTAAGGAAACTGTCGGGTATACCTTCTACTTAAGATCCGAGGGCAAAATCTTTGTTGCCAAGAACGGATGCTTTCTGGAAAAGGAGTTTCTCTCGAAAGAAGTAAGTGGGAGGAAAGTAGAACTCGATGAAGTACTACCTCTTGAGCGGGAAAGTGGCGCAGCGCAGGAAACCGTTCCTGTGATGCCCACACCAACTGAGGAGGAAAACAATGATAATGATCAAGGTACTTCGGATCAAGTTACTGCTGAACTTCGTAGGTCCACAAGGACACGTTCCGCACCAGAGTGGTACGGCAACCCTGTCCTGGAAATCATGTTGTTAGACAACAATGAACCTTCGAACTATGAAGAAGCAATGGCGGGCCCGGATTCCAACAAATGGCTTGAAGCCATGAAATCCGAGATAGAATCCATGTATGAAAACAAAGTATGGACTTTGACAGACTTGCCCGATGATCGGCGAGCGATAGAAAACAAATGGATCTTTAAGAAGAAGACGGACGCGGATGGTAATATTACCATCTATAAAGCTCGACTTGTCGCTAAGGGTTATCAACAGGTTCAAGGGATTGACTACGACGAGACATTCTCTCCCGTAGCGAAGCTAAAGTCCGTCCGAATCATGTTAGCAATTGCCGCATACTATGATTATGAGATATGGCAGATGGACGTCAAAACAACATTCCTTAACGGGCATCTTAAGGAAGAACTGTATATGATGCAGCCGGAAGGTTTTGTCGATCCTCGGAATGCTAACAAAGTATGCAAGCTCCAGCGATCCATTTATGGACTGGTGCAAGCATCTCGGAGTTGGAACATTCGCTTTGATGAGATGATCAAAGCGTTTGGGTTTATGCAGACTTATGGAGAAGCCTGCGTTTACAAGAAAGTGAGTGGGAGCTCTGTAGCATTTCTCATATTATATGTAGATGACATACTCTTGATGGGAAATAATATAGAATTTCTGGACAGCATTAAGGCCTACTTGAATAAGTGTTTTTCAATGAAGGACCTTGGAGAAGCTGCTTATATATTAGGCATCAAGATCTATAGAGATAGATCGAGACGCCTCATAGGTCTTTCACAAAGCACATACCTTGATAAGATTTTGAAGAGGTTCAAAATGGATCAGTCCAAGAAGGGGTTCTTGCCTATATTACAAGGTGTGAGACTGAGCTCGGCTCAGTCACCGACCACAGCAAAAGATAAAGAAGAGATGAGTGTCATCCCCTATGCTTCAGCCATAGGATCTATTATGTATGCCATGCTGTGTACCAGACCCGATGTAAACCTTACCGTAAGTTTGGTAGCAAGATACCAAAGTAATCCCGGCAAGGAACACTGGACAGCGGTCAAGAATATCCTGAAGTACCTGAAAAGGACGAAGGACATGTTTCTCGTTTATGGAGGAGACGAAGAGCTCGTCGTAAAGGGTTACGTCGACGCTAGCTTCGACTCAGATCTGGATGACTCTAAGTCACAAACCGGATACGTGTATATGTTGAATGGTGGAGCAGTAAGCTGGTGCAGCTGCAAGCAGAGCGTCGTGGCGGGATCTACGTGTGAAGCGGAGTACATGGCAGCCTCGGAGGCAGCGCATGAAGCGATTTGGGTGAAGGAGTTCATCACCGACCTAGGAGTCATACCCAATGCGTCGGGGCCGATCAAAATCTTTTGTGACAACACTGGAGCTATTGCCCTCGCCAAGGAGCCCAGGTTTCACAAGAAGACCAGGCACATCAAGCGTCGTTTCAACTCCATCCGTGAAAATGTTCAAGATGGAGATATAGAGATTTGCAAAGTGCACACGGATCTGAATGTCGCAGATCCGCTGACTAAACCTCTCTCGCGTGCAAAACATGATCAACACCAGAACTCTATGGGTGTTCGATTCATCACAATGTAACTAGATTGGTGACTCTAGTGCAAGTGGGAGACTGTTGGAAATATGCCCTAGAGGCAATAATAAAAGTATTATTATATTTCATTGTTCATGATAATTGTCTTTTATTCATGCTATAACTGTATTATCCGGAAATCGTAATACACGTGTGAATACTTAGACCACAATATGTCCCTGGTAAGCCTCTAGTTGACCAGCTTGTTGTGATCAACAGATAGTCATGGTTTCCTGACTATGGACATTGGATGTCGTTGATAACGGGATCACATCATTAGGAGAATGATGTGATGGACAAGACCCAATCCTAAGCATAGCATAAAAGATCGTGTAGTTCGTTTTGCTAGAGCTTTGCCAATGTCGAATATCTCTTCCTTAGACCATTAGATCGTGTAACTCCCGGATACCGTAAGAGTGCCTTGGGTGTATCAAACGTCACAACGTAACTGGGTGACTATAAAGTTGCATTACAGGTATCTCCGAAAGTAGCTGTTGGGTTGACACGGATCGAGACTGGGATTTGTCACTCCGTATGACGGAGAGGTATCTCTGGGCCCACTCGGTAATGCATCATCATATTGAGCTCAATGTGACCAAGGTGTTGGACACGGGATCATGCATTACGGTACGAGTAAAGTGACTTGCCGGTAACAAGACTGAACAAGGTATTGGGATACCGACGATCGAGTCTCGGGCAAGTAACGTACCGATTGACAAAGGGAATTGCATACAGGGTTTGATCGAATCCTCGACATCGTGGTTCATCCGATGACAACATCGAGGAGCATGTGGGAGCCATCATGGGTATCCAGATCCCGCTGATGGTTATTGACTGAGAGCGTCTCGGTCATGTCTGCATGTCTCCCGAACCCGTAGGGTCTACACACTTAAGGTTCGGTGACGCTAGGGTTATGAAGATATGTATATGCAGAAACCCGAATGTTGTTCGGAGTCCCGGATGAGATCTCGGACGTCACAAGGAGTTCCGGAATGGTCCGGAGGTAAAGAATTATATATAGGAAGTGCTATTTCGGGCATCGGGACAAGTTTCGGGGTTATCGGTATTGTACCGGGACCACCGGAAGGGTCCCGGGGGTCCACCGGGTGGGGCCACCTGTCCCGGGGGGCCACATGGGCTGTAGGGGGTGTGCCTTGGCCTTCATGGGCCAAGGGCACCAGCCCCTATAGGCCCATGCGCCTAGGGTTTCCCCCTAGGAGGAGTCCTAGTGGTGGAAGGCACCCCTAGGTGCCTTGGGGGGGAGGGAAACCTCCCCTAGGCCGCCGCCCCCCTAGTAGATCTCATCTACTAGGGCCGGCGCCCCCCCTTGGCACCCCTATATATAGTGGGGGAGAGGAGGGACTTCACACACCAGCCCCTGGCGCCTCCATCTCCCCCCGTTACGTCTCTCTCTCGTAGTCTCGGCGAAGCCCTGCTGCTGTGACGCCCTGCATCCACCACCACGCCGTCGTGCTGCTGGATCTTCATCAACCTCTCCTTCCCCCTTGCTGGATCAAGAAGGAGGAGACGTCTCCCGTCCCGTACGTGTGTTGAACGCGGAGGTGCCGTCCGTTCGGCGCTGGTCATCGGTGATTTGGATCACGTCGAGTACGACTACATCATCACCTTGCAAGCTTCCGCACGCGATCTACAAGTGGTATGTAGATGCAAACTCTCTCCCTTGACTCGTTGCTTAGATGAACTCATAGATGGATCTTGGTGAAACCGTAGGAAAAATTTTAATTTTCTGCAACGTTCCCCAACACTCTTCCACCTGAGCATCAGGCAGATCAAGATGGTGATCTGCTGCTTCCACGTAGTCAATAACATTGACGTTCACAGTTTCACCATGATGAACACACCTAGCATATGTGACCGACATCCCATACAAGTGTAGATGATTTTGCACAGTTGACTGGGGTCTTGTATCTGAATTCATACAACTGCTACACGGGCAGAGCACATCTGATTTCGGACCACCGTACTCAGCTCTGATAAAGTTCATGAAGTTTTCAACCCCCTCGACATATGCAGTGGAGAATCTTCGAGCAGAAGTTATCCAAGTCCTGCCCATCTGTTAGACATACAAATTAGTTCTTCTACTAGATATTACAGGAAAAACATATATGATTTTTTATGAAGTCAAAAAAATACCTAGGTCGATGTCTAAAGTTATGGCAAGATATTTGGACGAGCAGATCTAAGTAATGAAATATATGTAAAGCTAATTCAGCAAACATATTTGAGTGCTAAATTATGGCAGGCTGTTTCAGCAGTCAATGAGGCCGAGCACACAACCATCAAACTATCGAAGGCCATCGCAGCAACAAAGATCGAGTATAAAACGGTGTAGAGCTATTTCACCTAACAGATTGGCTACTAGACCATGGCAATCTACGTCACAATAAATATATGGAAGGATATTTTAGCAACTAATTAGCCTTGGCATGCCATCTCAGCTAAACAGATTGAGTGCAGAACAGGGCAAGGAAGCTTCTTAAGCATAGCATATTGACTATAAACTACTTCGGCAAACAGTGAGATTAACAGCGTCTATCAGCTAACATTCAGCGCTACACCGACATGAATAGGGCCTCAGTCTAGAATGCGCGTACCGTGGGAGAAGCTAACCACCGTGTGTCTCCACACGAACGTTGCTAGCGGTGGCGGCGCTAACCGCCGTGCGCCTCCACAAGAACGTAGCCAGCGGTGGCGGCGCGGCTAGAGGATGGCAGTCTACGAGAGCGTACTGTGGGAGCGAGAGGATCGCCGTGCGTCCCCTCGATGAACCGTGGCGCCGACGTATCGGCACGGCGGGGACGGCAGCTTTGGCGGAGCGAATGGAGTG
>NC_041381.1:463363679-463416848 GCF_002162155.2 Triticum dicoccoides
GGGGTTTGGGGAATATTATTGGCTAGTTGGCCGAAGGGTGGTTGAATCGGATTTTGGGGGAATTTTTGGGTGGGGGGGAGGATTTTCGCGCGGTGGGCGGGGGGAGTTTGGCGCATGCTTGGTTTCTCCAAGTGCAGTCCCACGTGCCAGTGAAGAGGCAAGCTTAAGTGCATTCCGTTTGCGTGAGCCGTGTGCAGGACCGAACGTGTGTGGGGTGCAATGCGACCGCGACTGGAGTGCTACGAGTGTACCGTCTTTTTTCCTTTTAAACTAGGTGCTTCGCCCCCTCAAAAAGAAAAATTCTTGCTTCGCGTGATCCATCGATACTACTACTAGTAATCCGGTAATCCCGACTAAAATAGCGTGGCCGGGTCTTTTCCCGCGCGATATGCTGGGAGGTTGGCTTAGTTGGTTTTTTTAGGACGAGTAATGCTACACCTGCGTAATCCCAGTTACGTAATTAACGTAATGTGAAACGTGTGAGTTGTTGATTGTAGATTGGCGGGAGGGAGGGGCCCACCACCATGAAAATCAGGGGAGGAGAGAGAGAGGCAATTTTCGTTAACCCTTTTGTAGGTTCCCGTAGATGTAGAAAGATGTGAAATGCGTGAATGTGTAGTGGACGTACTATTGGAGTGCCTAAGATAAATTGTGTATGTATAGACCCTATGTGTTTATTTTACTTCGCATGTTAGAATTGTCTCAGTTCAATAAAAAGCAGAGTTGGTGATGATGGTGTGCCTGTCATCCTGCAATATAGGCCGTCCGATCTATATCTAACGGATAGGAAGGAAACTATGACAATTTACCCGCACTTCTCTCCACATTTGCAGATAAGGCTTTCCCTCGTTCATCCTTTTCTCCCACAAGATCTTGATCTTCCGTGCAACGCACGGGCATCTTGCTAGTACTCCTACAATATACTATATTATTGTGAAAGTTCATATACACCGGCCGAGAATAATGCAAACATGATAGATTTTCATTACATTTTGAACTTTTATAGGACAGAAAAATAAAAGAAACCCGACCCTAAACATATTCTACGGCGGCGACCGACGTCCTCCATCTGCGATCTCTATGTACGGGGCGGGGTTCAAGACCTGTGAAGTGAAGGTGCGGTCTCCGGCGAGGAAGAGTAGAACACGGGATACGGACCGGCCAGTTGGCACACCATGCCCTGCCACCTCCCATGCCCTACTCATCCTCGGAGGAGTCCCCAACCTCGGCGGTGCCGGACGTTGGATGGCGGCAAGTAGGACGCGTGGCTGACGGTGCTCCTGTCGTCGGCCGCCAGCATGGACACCGCTTGTGCGGTCGCGTCCGTGTCCGGCTACGCTGCTATTGCGTCGCGAGAGGCGACTTGAGCAAGGGCGGCGACCTCGAGCTTCATCCCCGAAGACAAGCTCTCGCGCAGAGCGTTCGCACTTGTGGTCATGGCGGATGTGGTGCCAGGTAGGAGGACGATGCGCTTGGTGTGGAGGCTAGCTGGGCGTTGCCGCTTTAAGTAGCGCATTCCGGTGAGGCCAAGCATCCGGGTGCGTCATTAATTCGCCGGAGTTGGTTCCTCGGGCACCGAGCCTCTTAACGACGACATACAAACAGACGGCATGAATGCGGGCAGCTGGCGACGGCTGGGAACGCACCAAGCAACGGCGCGAGGGACGAGGGTTTTGGTGTGCCAGGGTAGTCAGCTGCGGTCGTGGCAACGTTGGAGATGCCCTTTGCTCACATGCGATCCCTGCATGTCATTGAAAAAGCAAGATGACTCAGCATGGTCTTAGGTCCTGAGGATGCAGTTGGCCGCGCTACACCACTCCGTGGACGCGTCGCGGCGCCCCGTGCATCCTCGACGAGCCGGGTGTTGGGGTGTGTTTGGATTGTGGCCAAAGTGCACCTTACCAAAATTTTGGTCATGACCCAAAGATTGGTATTTGTTTGGATGGTTGCCATTTTTTTGGCATGCCAATGAAGTCTAGCCAACTCTAGTTCATTTTTCTTGCCAATGTCGGCCAAATCATGGGCAACCAATACCTCAACCAAAATTTTGGCTACCCAATGCTTTGATGGGGCAACCTTGGGCACAAACCAAGCATACTGTTGGTCGTGCCACAACACTAACGCTACCCTCGGCACACTGAAATCGACCGTGTCTAGCGACTATATTAGTTGTCGCTCATCGCAGTCGCTGTGTCCAGAGGCGGTGCTAGAGTTGTGCCACGTTGTTGGCCCCAACGACCCACATGAACGGTTGTCGGTGGCGAGGAGGTCGTGGGCCAGCTCCTCCATTGGACTAGTCTGCGCAACGTCGTCCCGACGGGTGTGCCCCACATGTCGGTTTCCCTATTTTCCCGACCATATTCGAGCGTCAGTGCTCCGTGTTGCGCATTAGGCCTTTCACTATGTAGGCCAAGCTAGACAACTTATTGTTTATTTGAGCCGTTCAGGTATAATCATGTGGCGTTTGCTTATTTCTCATTCCTCACCAACCCTCTTCTCCATCGATCATGTCGCCCTTCGGTCGAGTCCATCCTCCCGCATGCCTCATTTGAACATTCCGCCGAGTATCATTCGCATGTACCCGCCCTAGTTCTCTTTCAATCGATCTCCGGACCCCGAGATGAAATCGAGAGAGAACGAGTGGGGGCACGTGATACCTAAGGCGGATTCAAAATTTTGAAGCGGTGATCATAGCATCCGCAAATCATATATAAAGGGTATTCAATGTTCGTTTCGTTTTTGAACGTACAATATAATCCCTCCTATCCTTTCTAGTTTACATATAAGTTTTATGTGTAGTCAAAGTATCTCTACTTTGATCAAAAAAGTATCAACATTCAACAATGCCCAATCAATATTGTTAGATTCGTACGTACTCCTAGATTTGTACTCGAGATGGTTTCCAATTTGTTTTCAACCACGTGAATGTGCTTGTTCTCGCATGCTCTTCTTACTAGGATTTCACCACGTATAGCCAGTCCAATAGTAACTTTTTTAAGCTCCCTGTCCAATAGTACATGTGGAGTACTGACAACATCTGTACTAGAGTATGCAGTGCTTATAGTAGTACTCCCTCCTTCCATTTATATAGGGCCTATGTGAAGGAGAGAGATGTGAAAAAGTAAGGGGAGTGAGCTCTCATGCAAGAGCATTAGCTATATACGCATTCCTAGTTAAATACAATAAATATGAAGAAAGATATAGAGAGGAGATGGAAAAAAGTACTAATACAATAGCCAACCTTATATTTTTTTGCGGGAAATAGCCAACTTTATAGCCCACACTACCGTATGAGTGCATATAATAGATGATGGCTATAGATGACATGGAAGTCCCTCATAGCCATCGACCGGCTATATTGTTACCCATGCTCTAATGCGTTTTTAAAACCACATTTGACTATTGACAAGATTAATAGTACATGAGATGTATAATGTGAAAATTATATCATTGGAAACTCCTTTCACATACGAATTTGACCGTATGCTTTGTGTAAGTTGCATGTCATATATTATTACTCTAACATTTGGTCAAAGTTCGCCTCGAAAAACGCATTAGGCCCTGTATAGTAAATGGAAGGAGGGAGTAGTAGTGGAAGTGGATCCTCTGACGTGGGTATCCCTGCCTTGCCCTCCCTTTCGGTCACTTACTAACGGACCCCATGCTTGCTAGGCCCCGCATGTCAGTTACTCAATGGGTTCGGCCACGTCAGGGGATCCTCATCCGTAGTATACTCCCTCTGTTTTTATTTACTCCGCATAAAACGGAGGGAGTGGTAGTATAATAAATGACGCGGTCAGGGGAGGGGGAGGGACGTCGGTTTGCTCTCAGCTGCGGTCCCACAAGCGAGCGAGAATGCAAGACGAAGCGTGTTCCATTCGGTGAGCGACATGGAAGGTCTAGTGTGCCGGGCTGCAACGCGAACGTGACAAGAGCGATGTACAGTCAAAACCGATTGACCGGTCGTCACCGGAACCACTATTCACACCAGAACCTTCACTGCTCAGCCTACGCCAGCCACTGCCCTAAAACTAGACCTAATCTCCAGCCCATCCCCCACCTTTCGATGCCCTAGCCTGCATCAAGCGTCCCCTAGTTCGCCGGAAAGCCATGGTGCGCCGCAATATCACTTACTACAAGATGCTAACGTCGGAGCGCCGCGCAGAAATCGCGGCGGCGGTCCGCTCCATAGACCTCCGTTCCCAAGCTCGCTTTGCGGCGGGCCAATCCCCGAGTTCTCTGGTGCCAAGCTATGAGGAGGAGGAAGTCGATCCAATGTTCATGGCGGAGGTCGCAGCGCATAAGGCCCCCGATGGGTATGAGACGATGGACGTCGACTTCGTGCCGGCGTCCGAGTCCCCCATGGTGCAGGCGGACCAGCGGTTCAACATGGCGATACTAAAGGAGGACCGGGAGGCAGAAGCTCAACTCGACGTGGAGCGCGCGCATGCTGCTGCCATCGAGCTCTCCTGCAGGTGGAACCGGATGTCGAGGATGTGAACCGAGCAGCGGAGGCTCAACTTGAGGCGGAGCGCGCGGATGCCGCTGCCATCGAGGCCCTCCTGCAGGCGGAACCGGACGTCCTGGACTTGAACTGGGCGGCAGAGACTCGACTCGACGCAGAGCGCGCGGATGCCGCTCTCATCAACGCCCTCCTGCAGGTGGAACCGGACATCCTGGACTTGAACCGGGTGGCGGAGGCTCGACTCAACGCGGAGCGCGCGGATGCCGCTGCCATCGAGGCCCTCCTGCAGGCGGAACCAGACGTCCTTGACTTGAACCGGGTTGTGCTTTCGTCCGTGCAGAGCGCCCGCACGCTCCGCGTGAATGAGTAGCTGGAGGCCGAGGACAACCAAGGTGCAGAGACACACATCGGCAGCTACGGCTGGTACACGCCGGCAACCAAAGACGACGAGGCTGTCTCGTTCCACGAGTAGTGATAGTTTTTCTTTATGTTGTTGTTTTTATGGATCTTTTGCTATGTAAAAACATATATTTGTTATGCAAGTCGCCTGACTTGGGTCAGTCTACCATTTCAGGTGGTTGGATGAATATCCTACGTCTCCTAACCCTTCTTTCCTTCTTCCTCACCTCTTCTTCTTCCCCAACAGACCACCGCACAGGCCGTACGGATACTCCCCAACATGCGGTTGGATAAACATACTCTATGAACGAAAATCATGTGTCAGCAGTAGGATGGCTGAGTTTGGTTTGTTCACATGCGACAGCACATGTCAGTGAGGGTACGTTCCCTTGGTTGGGTTTGCAGCGTGTAGGAGCGACTGTGTGAGGGTGCGGTGCGACCGCGGCGTGCAGGTGCGACCGTGTGAGGGTGCGGTGCGACCGCGACATCCGTGCATAAGTGTACCTCCTTCTCATTTTGAAAACTTTAGGCAAGCTTGGCAATAATGTGTGGCGAAGTTTGGAAATGCAAGGCCTAGACCCAAACAGGATAAGTACGTACGTACTAGTGTTAAAAAAGAAAGGCGGGGTTTACCTTCGCGGGATTTAATCGATACAAATCCTCGTTTCACGTGTCAATTAATGCGTATTTTTTTCTCCAAAGACCAAAGAGCTAACCATCTCACTCCTCATCGCTTGATTAATGCAGTGCCATGCAAACCAACCTTCTCACTTCCGCATGCATGCAGGGGATATTAATGTCCTTGGTTGCTAGTATGAGGCAAACCCCATCAATGTTGCCTCGATTAGTGTTAGTGGCCTTTTGCAAATTGGAATTTTGATATTACTGGCCTTGTGTACAAAAAATGGAGGTAGTAACTATATTTGACTTCCTTCCCCATTGCGGTGACGTTGACGATATCTTTTTTTTTTGGTTTGGCAAAGTGCGTTCGACGGAGAACATCATTGAGGGAGACCACGGTAAGTCGTTCGCAAGTGCCGCCTGCAAGCCGAGACAACCGCCTTATTTGCATCAAGGAAGTCCATTGAACCAAAGGACTAGTACTACTAGGAGTACACAATAGCGTCGTCCGTCCAGCTTAGTGCGGTGAGATGGTTTCTCGAAGAAGACGATGGAGAAGCGGAGTCAGCGAAGAGTGAAATGATGGTTGCTTCATCCGTGCTTTTGTGATTTGATGCCTCACTGCTTTGTGATTGTGATAGAAGGGACAGGGGAGTAGACTCTGTGCTCTATACTATACTACATGCATCCAAGGATGGGAGAAAGAGGAGAGACGTTGCATTTTTCTATTCCTTCAATCAATCAATCAGGGAGGTTCGGTTCCATCTTTTTGGCTTTGGCAACACCGTCCACAATGGTTCCCACGACGCCAAAAGCTATTTTCACATTTGGCTACACATTGTGGATGCCCTTAACCGTACCACTTGGTTTTGCTCCTGTGTGCTATCTATACAAATCTCAATTATATTGATCTAAAAAATTATAGAATCAAGATTAGTAAAAAGGAGGTGATTTTGTCGCGCGGATGGCGGGGGAGGTTTCTTATTTTTAGAGGACGTTGTCCTGGCGGTTTGCTAACATGTGGTCCCACATGTCAGTGCTTTACCAAGCCAATCCGCGTCCAACATGAGGCAGAACAACGGCAGAAGCAACACGTGGTTAAGTTGAAGAAGATGAGGGAGAGGCGGATTCAGCAACGAGTGAAATGATGGTTGCTTCGTCCCTCCAATTTCTTTTTTTAGCATTATTACTTAGTCCCTCCAACTTAACTGCGGGAAAGGTGCAGCTTTGTGATTTGACGCCTCATTGCTCATTACTACGCCGGCGCCATGACTGGGGTGCTTCACCCCGGCTGCTCTGCATTGTATTCCGGTATCGCACGTGGACCCGGTAGCTTCATGTCCCACATGTCGGCGAAAGGACTAGAAGATTTATGAAAGCGTGCGCTCCACTCTTACGATGGAGGAGTACACGGCACGACGGCCCAGTGAACTATCACTTGTACTGTATAGTACTATAGTTTCGCTGTTTTGCACGATCCATCGATACAAACCCGATTAAACAGGAAAGTGCGAGTTTTTTCCCGCGCGGTAGATGATACTGGCCATACATTTCAAAGGCTATTTTAATGTATGCAAACTGAATAATTAAGGCCTTTCCCAGTGCTCCACGGTGTACAGGTGCTAAGGATGCCACATAGGCAAAAAAATGATGTGGCAAAGCAATTAAAGAGGAGAGAGAGGATTATGGTGAACCCAACAAGAACCAATGCTAAGCACGTGAACCTAGAAAAAAAGACTACCAACCAATACATGAAGGAGTTTTAGTACTAAACAATTAAATAGAGAAGGCTTAGCTACAAAACCTAAGCACCAATGCATTGGGGACATTAGTTGCTAAGCATTTTAATGCACTTAGCACCCCACTTTGGCACCAATGCATTGGGAGAGGTCTAAGTAACAATATGATATCTAGTAAAACTAAAAACACATATGATTTATTGTGTTAGAGTGTAGTAGTAGTGATGTATTGCATAGTTGTTAGATGTAACATGTGAGAACATGTAGAGATGTAGTTTTGGGGGGCCTACAGAGAGAAAAGCGTAATACGGTCACCGAACTTCAGAATAAGCTGATTACGGTCACTATATACATTTTGCGATGATTATACAGTCACTTGCTCACGGTTCAGCATCGGATTGCACTCTATTGACCGGCCAAATAGTCTGCATGGCGCCATGTTGACTAGTTAAATTGACCACGTTCCTTGTGGGTCCCACCTGTCAGTTCGCATAGGGAAAAGGTCAGATAAACACAAATTTACGCAGGCGCGACAAGACTCCAACCCGTGCGTGGGAATCACCTGGTTGTGTATGTGTCTGTCAGGGCCTGATGTGTGCGCATGCATGTGTAGGTTGAGCACTTGAGCATGAGAGTGTGTGTTGGTCGTGTGGTGTACTGGTGTGTACATGCATGCGTGCGTGTGTGCGTGTGAGTGTTGCGTGTGTGTGTGGTTGCGTGTGTACGTGTGAGTGTTGCGTGTGCGCGTGGGTGCATGTGTTTGTGTGAGTGTTGCATGCATGCAGTTTGTGTGCATGCGTGCATGTGTGTATAATCACCACACCAGCTCCTGTGTGTTAAAACAGACGGCTCAGCATACCAATACAAGGCCACCTTGTCCGCTGTGCCCGCGGTCATGACTTCGAACCACCGTCCAATTATTTTTTTGTCGTTTGTTTTCATTCTTACTAGCAAGATGCCCGTGCCTTGCACGTAACATCAAGATGCATTTGTATGACTAGTTTATCTTGTGAGCAAAAAGGATGAACGAGGGAAGGCCTTATTTGCAAATGTGGAGAGGTGTGTGGGTACCTTTTTGCAAAATTGCCATAGTTTCTTTCCTATCCGTCAGATATAAATTGGACAGCCTATATTGCAGGATGGCAGGCACACCATCATCACCAACTCTGTTTTTTATAAGAGTGTATTTTATGTATTTTATAAGAGTGTAGATGTAGAGTAGATACAAGCCGACCGGTGGGCACGATGGTAGTGAGATAATGTGATGCAACACTAGAGGTGCCACGTGGAGCGTTTAACTGGTCAACTAGTCATGTCTTGAGCAAATACAGAGTTGTACGGTGAGCCCGTGACTGTATAATAACCACTAAACGTAAATGGTGACCGTAATGAGTGGATTCTGAATTCCAATGTACGTATCATGCTTTCGCTTCAAATACAATGATCGTCATTGCATATATCGCGAGAGAAAGATGAAACATGCGTGAATTTTCTAGGGGCTTACTTTTAGAGGACCTGGAGATAGTTTTGTGTGCATACGTGAAAGGGGCGTTAAGGGGGGGTATGTGATGGAGAGAGATGCTCTTCATTTCTCTTTATTATGACTAACTTTGTATATAGTATAAAAATATACAAATTCACAGTGCGGAATAAATATCATTGTGGGCACCATGCAATGCAAATTAGCGTTCGGACTCCTCCATATAACTTTGTAATGTTGTATATATGTAGAAACTCTAAAATAATTTTTTGGCCACACTTTATTCAAAAGGAATGGTGTATGCAAAATAAACGTGAAGAGAGGGCTTTTTAGATCAATGGGGTACGTGATGTAACATCTGTGAATGTGTAGTTCATGCATTTGGCGGGGCCTAGAGAGGTATGTGTGTGTATTACGTATTCGAGAGAGGCATGTATAGAGGGGCCCGGGGGGCGTGGGAGAGATAGCACGACAAATGAGAGTGGTCTAGAGAGAGAGAGACGAATATGATGTCACAATGAGAGATTCCCTTCCCTTGAGTGTGTATATGCAGGGGGGGGGAATAGAGGCACCAGGAGAATTTTTTTGTGTGTGTGGTGTTTGTGTTGGTATGTGTGGGTGTGAGAAGATAATGAGTCGTGGGGGCAGAGGGTGTGTCACCGCGTGAGGTCCGGTGGGTCGAGGGGAGGCCCTTCGTTCGGTTCCGTCCTGCGCCACATTGGTCGGCCCGTGACGTATTTAGGAAGACCCATGGATGACTAGTCGTACAAGACAAAGATAGCAGAATTGTGAAGGACTATGTGTCCACTGACAAAGCCGGCTAGGATTTGTAACCCTAGGTTCTCGGACTAAGGTAACCCCTTTATCTCTAATATTACTATTCATCCAACCTAACTTTCAGGGGCATCCTACAGAATGCTCTGCTAGAATCATACTCGTCGATTAGGAAGAGAGGTGTGAGACAATGCGTGAGAGACGGGCCTAAAGATAATGTGCGTACATGAGACACGTAGGCAGGTCCATGTATATAGAAAGGGTCGATGGGTATTGTGTGTGTGTATGCTTGCGAGAGGAAGAGTGCTTGTGATAAAGGTTAGTGAAAACAGTTGTAAATGGTTACGAGAGGGGGGAGGGTTATATCTATAGCATGTGTGCAAGAAAGACACCTTGGGAGAGTGTGTGTGAGCATGTGTGAGAGACCACTGATGGAGAGTGAAACCACACGTAAAAGACTGCTGTACACAATGATTAAAGATATAAATTGTATCCAAATATTAGGATGGATCATGATATTTGCAATTCGCGTAAGGAGCGGTCATTGATCCATCAGACATCTAGATTCTATCGAATTTGAGCATGTCTATGTTATTATTCGACACAATTGACCCACATAGTTAGTATTTTGAACTCCAGACAATGCATCGCTTTAGCAATGGAATATAAACGTGAGTATAGTTCATGTTGTGTGTGTAAAGCACATTATACATACGAAAGTTACACAATGAACATTATAAATAGCTACCTATGAACTAGCATACATTTGAATTCAACTTAAGGTGGTTTAAAAAAATCGAATTCAACATGAAGTCCATTCAATTATTTGAATTTGATATCATGGCATTTGTAAATCATACCTAAATTATGGGGGCACCAATATTTGCTCTGATTTTGTACATAATAGCATATGTAGTCGTGTACAAAACAGATTCAAATTTAGCTCCTCCATTCCAACATAATCGTAGTTATAGGATTTTCAAGTGTCAAAATTTCAAAAGGAAGCGGATAATTTAATGAGGGTTTCAAACATACAAGGTCAAATATAACGTTGTCTATTTAGGTCAATCCTCATAGTTCAAGAGTTCTCTAAACGTGAATGCTTGTATTTCAAAATTTCGAACGAAGCGCCAAAAGAGCCTCTACTCGCCCGAAACCGCGTGAGACCAATGTTTGGTAGTACAAGGAAATTACTTTTCTAATAACTCCGACCCGTGAAACCTACCGGCCCGACGTCCAAAGGTCTAAACCGGGGTAGGTTTGTAGCTTCATCTAGACACCACGCAACCATGCTTAGGTATACAACGTCTAATAACACCATCGACTCCTTCTTTATAAAGGTGTGGGTCATCCCATAAGTAATGTCTTAAATCATAGAAAAAACTTTTTCTTTTGCTGGTATGTGAAACTAGGTGGTATGAATTTAGCAACAATGTAATTAGCATAATCAGCATACCATGGAGCAGTATGAGAAGCATTTATGACAGCTAATTGTTCACCAGGAAAGCAATCATCAATAGGTAGTGGGTCATCAAGAACATTCTCTAACCTAGGCAAGTTATCTGCAATGGGGTTCTCAGCTGCCTTTCTATCAATAATATGCAAATCAAATTCTTGTAGTAGGAGAACCCATCTAATAAGTCTAGGTTTAGCATCTTTCTTTTCCATAAGATATTTAATAGCAGCATGATCAGTGTGAACAGTTATTTTAGAATCAACAACATAAGGTCTAAACTTATCACAAGCAAACACAACTGCTAAAAATTCTTTTACAGTAGTAGCATAATTTCTCTGGACACTGTCTAGAGTTTTACTAGCGTATTGAATAACATTTAGTTTCTTATCAACTCTTTGTCCTAGAACAACACCTACGGCATAATCACTAGCATCACACATAATTTCAAAGGGTAAATTCCAATCAGGTGGCTGAACAATAGGTGTAGAAATCAAAGCTTTCTTAAGTATTTCAAATGCTTCTACACAATCATCATCGAAGACAAAAGGAATATCTTTTTGTAAGAGATTAGTCAGAGGCCTAGAAATTTTAGAGAAGTCCTTAATGAACCTCCTATAAAAACCGGCATGACCAAGGAAACTTCTTATACCTTTGATGTCCCTAGGACACGACATCTTTTCAATAGCATCAACTTTGGCTTTATCAACTTCAATACCTCTTTTAGAAATTTTATGCCCAAGACAATGCCTTCATTAACCATAAATTGGCACTTTTCCCAATTCAAGATAAGACTAGTATCTTCACATCTCTACAAAACTCGATCAAGGTTGCTCAAGCAATCATCAAAAGAAGATCCATAAACGGAGAAATCATCCATGAAAACCTCAACAATCTTTTCACAGAAGTCAGAGAATATGGCCATCATGCATCTTTGAAAGGTAGCAGGTGCATTACATAAACCAAAAGGCATACGTCTATAAGCAAAAGTACCGAAAGGGCAAGTAAAAGTGGTCTTTTCTTGATCCTCTTTTGACACAGGTAAACCAGAGTAACCATCTAGAAAGCAAAAGTGTGTATGTTTGGATAATCTTTCTAGCATTTGATCAATAAAAGGAAGAGGATAATGATCCTTTTTAGTAGCTTTATTTAATTTGCGGAAATCAATTACCATCCTATAACCTGTAACAATTCTTTATGGGATCAATTCATCTTTATCATTAGGAACGACAGTAATACCTCCCTTCTTAGGGACACAATGGACATGACTTACCCACTGACTATCAGCAATGGGATAAATTATACCTGCCTCGAGGAGCTTTAGTATTTCTTTTCTTACCACTTCTTTCATCTTAGGATTTAACCATCGTTGGTGATCAACAACTGGTTAGGCGTCTTTCTCCAATTTTATTTTGTGTTGGCATAGAGTGGGACTAATGCCCTTAAGATCATCAAGAGTATATCCAATAGCATCACGGTGCTTCTCCAGAGTTTTCAATAATTTCTCCTCTTCTTACTCTGAAAGGTTAGCACTAATAATAATAGGATATATCTTCTTTTCATCAAGATAAGCATATTTAAGAGTATCAAGTAATGGTTTATGCTCAAACACGGGATCACCCTTGGGTGGAGGAGGATCCCCTAGGATTTCAACAGGCAAGTTGTGTTTCAAAATAGGTCCCTGTTTAAAGAATACTTCATCTATCTCCCTTCTTTCATTCATAAACATATCATTTTCATGGTCTAGCAAATATTTTTCCAAAGGATCACTAGGAGGCACTGCAATAGAAGCAATACCAATAATTTCATCCTTACTAGGCAATTCTTTATCATGGGGTTGTCTATGAAATTTAGCAAAATTAAACTCATGAGACATATCCCCTAAACCAATCGTAACAACATCCTTTTTGCAGTCTATCTTAGCATTAACAGTATTCAAGAAGGGTCTACCAAATATAATGGGACAAAAGTCATCTTGTGGGGAACCAAGAACAAGAAAATCAGCAGGATATTTAACTTTCCCACACAAGACTTCAACATCTCTAACAATCCCAACTGGTGAAATAGTATCTCTATTGGCAAGCTTAATTGTAACATCAATTTCTTCAATCTCAGCAGGTGCAATATCATGCATAATTTCTTTGTATAAGGAATGAGGTATTGCACTAGCACTAGCACCCATATCACATAAGCCATGATAACAATGATCTCCTATTTTAATAGAAATAATAAGCATGCCTATAACAGGTCTATGTTTATTTTTAGTATTGGGTCTAGCAATTCTAGCAGCTTCATCATAGAAGTAAATAACATGCCCATCAATATTATCAGCCAAGAGATCTTTAACCATAGCAATACTAGGTTCAACTTTGTAATTTGCTCAGGTGGTGTAGGTGTTCTAGTATTACTCTTACGAAGCACTGTTGAAGCTTTAGCATGATCCTTTATCCTAACAGGTAAAGGTGGTTTCTCAATATAGGTAGTAGGAACAATAGGATCATTATAAGTGATAGTCTTTTCTTCAACTTTAATAGGTGCAACTACTTTTAGTTCAGTGGGAGGATTATATTTAAACCACTTCTCCTTACGGAGGTCAACATGAGTAGAAAATTATTCATAGAAAGAAGCTACTATCTCAGAGTCAAGTCCATATTTGGTGCTAAATTCACGGAAAACATCGGTATCCATAAAAGATTTAACACAATCAAACTTAGATGTCATACCTAACTCCTTACCTTCGTTGAGATCCCAATCTTTAGAGTTGCGTTTAATTCTTTCCAATAAGTTCCATTTGAATTCAATAGTCTTCATCATAAAAGAACCAGTACAAGAAGTATCGAGCATGGAGCGACTGTTGAGAGAAAGCCGAGCATAAAAATTTTGAATAATCATTTCTCTTGAGAGCTCATGATTGGTGCATGAATATAACATTGACTTAAGCCTCCCCCAAGCTTGAGCGATGCTTTCTCCTTCGCGAGTCCAAAAATTATATATATAATTACGATCACGATGAACAAGATGCATAGGATAAAACTTCTGACGAAATTCCAATTTCAATCGGTTGTAGTTCCATGATACCATATCATCACATAGCCTAAACCATGTAAATGCCTCTCCCTTCAAAGATAAAGGGAAGACCTTCTTCTTGATAACATCTTCGGGCATACCTGCAAGCTTAAATAATCCACAAACTTCATCCACATAGATTAGGTGCAAATCGGGATGCAATGTTCCATCTCCTGTACATGGATTAGCTAGCAGTTTCTCTATCATACCCGAAGGAATTCCAAAGTAAACATTTTTAGTAGGTTCAGTAGGTTGAGGAGCAACTCTTTGCTCTACTGGTCGGGGTGAAGATACCCCGAACAAGCCCCCTCAAAGGATTATGTTCCATAGTAACAAGTGAAAGTAAATTTCAGCACACTATATAAAAAATTTCCTTACCAAGTTCCACTTACCAAAGGCGCTTCACTCCCCGGCAATGGCGCCAGAAAAGAGTCTTGATGACCCACAAGTGTAGGGGATCTATCTTAGTCCTTTCGATAAGTAAGAGTGTTGAACCCAACGAGGAGCAGAAGGAAATGACAAGCGGTTTTCAATAAGGTATTCTCTGCAAGCACTGAAATTATCGGTAACAGATAGTTTTGTGATAAGGTAATTCGTAAGGGTAACAAGTAACAAAAGTAAATAAAGTGCATCAAGGTGGCCCAATCCTTTTTGTAGCAAAGGACAAGCCTGGACAATTTCTTATATAGAGAAAAGCGCTCCCGAGGATACATGGGAATTATCGTCAAGCTAGTTTTCATCACACTCATATGATTCGCGTTTGTTACTTTGATAATTTGATATGTGGGTGGACCGGTGCTTGGTTACTGCCCTTTCTTGTACAAGCATCCCACTTATGAGTAACCCCTATTGTAAGCATCCGCAACTACAAAAGAAGTATTAAGGTAAACCTAACCATAACATGAAACATATGGATCCAAATCAGCCCCTTACGAAGCAACACATAAACTAGGGTTTAAGCTTCTGTCACTCTAGCAACCCATCATATACTTATTACTTCCCAATGCCTTCCTCTAGGCCCAAACAATGGTGAAGTGTCATGTAGTCGACGTTCACATAACACCACTAGAGGAGAGACAACATACATCTTATCAAAATATCGAACGAATACCAAATTCACATGACTACTTATAGCAAGACTTCTCCCATGTCCCCAGGAACAAATGTAACTACTCACAAATCATATACATGTTCATAATCAAAGGGGTATTAATATGCATATAGGATCTGAACATATGATCTTCCACCGAATAAACCAACTAGCATCAACTACAAGGAGTAATCAACAATACTAGTGACCCACAGGTACCAATCTGAGGTTTTGGGACAAAGATCGGATACAAGAGATGAATTAGGGTTTGAGAGGAGATGGTGCTGGTGAATATGCTGATGGAGATTGACCCCCTCCCGATGAGAGGATCGATGGTGATGGCGATGGTGATGATTTCCCCCTCCCGGAGGGATGTTTCCCCGGCAGAACAGCTCCGCCGGAGCCCTAGATTGGTTCCGCCTCGTGGCAGCGGTGTTTCTTCCCGAAAGCTTTCTTATGATTTTTTCCAGGGTAAAAGACTTCATATAGCAGAAGATGGTCACCGGAGGCCTGACAGGGGGCCCACGAGGCAGGGGCGCACCCAGGGGGGTAGGGCGTGCCCTCACCCTCGTGGACTGGGTGTGGGCCCCCTCTGGTACTTTCTTTGCCCAGTATTTTTTATTAATTCCAAAAATAACTTTCGTGGAGTTTCAGGACTTTTGGAGTTGTGCAGAATAGGTCTCTAATATTTGCTCCTTTTCCAGCCCAGAATCCCAGCTGCCGGCATTCTCGCTTTTCATGTAAACCTTGTAAAATAAGAGAGAATAGGCATAAGTATTATGACATAACGTGTAATAACAGCCCATAATGCAATAAATATCGATATAAAAGCATGATGCAAAATGGACGTATCACATCTTCATACCCTTGAAGATCGCTAAGCGGAAGTGTTACAAGAACGCGGTTGATGGAGTCGTATTTGCAGCGATTCAAACCACAGAAGATCCGATCTAGCGCCGAACGGACGGCGCCTCCGTGTTCAACACACGTACAGCCCGGGGACGTCTCCTCCTTCTTGATCCAGCAAGGGGCAAGGAGAAGTTGAGGGAGAGCTTCGGCAGCAAGACGGCGTGGTGGTGGAGCTTGTGGTTTTCCTGCAGGGCTTCGCCAAGCTCTACGGAGGAGGAGTAAGTGTTGGAGGAGGGAGGAGCTATGCCAGGGGAAGGGTGCGGCTGCCCTCCCACCCCCTCACTATATATAGGGGGAAGGGGAGAGGGGGCTGGCCCCTCTAGATGGATCTAGAGGAGGGGGCGGCGGCCAGGTGAAACCCTAGATGGGTTTGGGCGCCCCCACCCCTAGGAAACTTGCCGCCTCAAGTCGGGAGGGGCGGCTGCCCTAGGGTTGGCGCCCCCACCTTTCCAGGTTACCTGAGATGGGGTGGAAGGGGTGCGCAACCCCTTAGTGGGTTGGTGTGCCCCCTCCCCTTGGCCCATAAGCCCCCCTAACACTTGTCGAGGCCTCCGAAACTCCTTTCGCTCACACTGGTCCTCACCTGGTACCCCCGGAACAATTCCGGACTCCAATACCCTTCGTCCAATATATCGATCTACACCTCTGGACCATTCTAGAGTTCCTCGTCACATCCGGGGTCTCATCCGAGACTCCGAACAACCTTTGGTAACCACATTTTATTCCCATTACAACTCTAGCATCACCGAACCTTAAGTGTGTAGACCCTACGGGTTCGGGAACCATGCAGACATGACCGAGATACCTCTTAATACGTCTCCGTCGTATCTATAATTTTTTATTGTTCCATGCCAATATTATTCAACTTTCATATACTCTTGGCAACTTTTTATACTATTTTTGGGACTAACATATTGATCCAGTGCCAGTTCCTGTTTGTTGCATGTTTTATGTTTCACAGAAACCCCATATCAAACGGAGGCCAAACGGGATAAAAACAGACAGAGCTTATTTTTGGAATATTTAAGATTTTTGGGAAGAAAAATCAACGCGAGACGGTGCCCGAGGGGGCCACGAGGCGGGGGCGCGCCCCTGACCCTCGTGGGCACCCCGTAAGGCAGTTACTGCTCTTCTTTTGCCGCAAGAAAGCTAATGGTTGGAGAAAAATCTGGGCAAAAGTTTCAACCCAATCGGAGTTACGGATCTCCGGATATATAAGAAACGGTGAAAGGGCAGAATCAGAGAACGCAGAAACAGAGAGAGACAGAGAGACACATCCAATCTCAGAGGAGCTCTCGCCCCTCCCGCGCCATGGGAGCCAAGGACCAGAGGGGAAACCCTTCTCCCATCTAGGGAGAAGGTCAAGGAAGAAAAGAAGAAGGGGGCCTCTCTCCCCCTTGCTTTCGGTGGTGCCGGAACACTGCCGGGGGCCATCATCATCACCGCGATCTACACCAACACCTCCGCTGTCTTCACCAACATCTCCATCACCTTCCCCCATCTATATTCAGCGTCCACTCTCCCGCAACCCGATGTACCCTCTACTTGAACATGGTGCTTTATGCTTCATATTATTATCCAATGATGTGTTGCCATCCTATGATGTCTGAGTAGATTTTCATTGTCCTATCGGTGATTGATGAATTGCTATGATTGGTTTAATTTTCTTGTTGTTATGTTGCTGTCCTATTGTGCCTCCGTGTCACGCAAGCGTGAGGGATTCGCGCTGTAGGGTGTTGCAATACGTTCATGATTCGCTTATAGTGGGTTGCTTGAGTGACATAAGCATAAACCCGAGTAAGGGGGTTGTGGCGTATGGTCTAAAGGAGACTTGATGCTTTAATTCTATGGTTGGGTTTTACCTTAATGATCTTTAGTAGTTGCAGATGCTTGCTAGAGTTCCAATCATAAGTGCATATGATCCAAGAAGAGAAAGTATGTTAGCTTATGCCTCTCCCACATAGAACTTGCTATCGGTCTAGTAAAGTAGTCAATTGCTTAGGGACAATTTCACAACTCCTACCACCACTTTTCCACACTTGCTATATTTACCTTATTGCTTCTTTATCTAAACAGCCCCTAACTTTTATTTACGTGCTCTTTATTATCTTGCAAACCTATCCAACAACACCTACAAAGTACTTCTAGTTTAATACTTGTTCTAGGTAAAGCGAACGCTAAGCGTGCGTAGAGTTGTATCGGTGGTCAATAGAACTTGAGGGAATATTTGTTCTACCTTTAGCTCCTCGTTGGGTTTGACACTCTTACTTATCGAAAGAGGCTACAACTGATCCACTACACTTGTGGGTTATCAAGACCTTTTTCTGGCGCCGTTGCCGGGGAGTCATAGCATGGGGTGAATATTCTCGTGTGTGCTAGTTTGCTTTATCACTAAGTAATTTTATTTGCTGTTCTTAGTTGTTTTCTATCTTTAGTTATGGGTAGGAAACGCAAAATACCAAAAAAAATTAGTTGTACCTACTGAACCAATGGTTGAAGAACCACTCAAAATCTATCACACTCCTGAAGCTTTTTACTTGGATCATCTTTGATCCCTTTGTGCTCGTGCTGAAACCCCCACTAGCTTAGTTGAGGGCAAATCTTCAGATGAACATGTTTGTTATGTGCAATACCGTATATCTGAAAAAGGGAAACTTTTACGGGATCAAATTCATCGTTTGCAATGATATGCTTGGAATTTATGTGAAATATATGGTTTTACTTGTTGTTCTGAAAACCCTAAGAAACACCTTCCCTACCAATGTGAGTTTAGTAATAATGGAACCGTATCTTCATATGCTAAGGGTGTTTATAATTACTATGATGTTCAACAAATTGAAGAATTTGTTGCTTCTAACGGTGCTTATGAAATTGCTTCTTTGATTGAAAAGTATGATGCTACTCTCTACAAATCTAATTTTTTTGCCATATTTAAATATTGTTATGATAATTATGCTTCTAATGCCTATGTTAAACTATATATCGAGGACTCCTCCGCTGTCCAAGAAGAGACTAATATTTTGCAGGAGTCTATGGAAGAATAAATTGATGAAACTGTGAGCTCATTGGATGAAAAAGATGATGAGGAGAGCGAAGAACAAAAGGAGGAAGAGCGGATTAGCTACCCGTGCCCACCTTCTAATGAGATTAACTCTTCAACTCATACATTGTTTAATTTCCCTTCATGCTTACCGAAGGATGATTGCTATGATCCCGTCGATTCTCTTGAAATTTCCCTTTTTGATGATGCTTGCTATGTTTGTGGCCAAGATGCCAATATGAATTATGCTTATGGAGATGAACTTGCTATAGTTCCTTATGTTAAACATGAAATTTTTGCTATTGCACCCACGCATGATAGTCCTATTATCTTTTTGAATTCTCCAACTACACTATATCGGAGAAGTTTGTGCTTATTAAGGATTATGTTGATGGGTTGCATTTTACCGTTGCACATGATGATTTTGATAGATATAATATGCATGTGCTTTCTGCTCCTACTTGCAATTATTATGAGATAGGAACTATATCTCCACCTCTCTATGTTTCCAATATGATAAAATTGCAAGAAATTGCTTATACTATGCATTGGCCTTTACTATGTGTGCATGAATTGTTCTTTTATGACATGCCGATGCATAGGAAGAGAGTTAGAATTCGTTGTTTCTTGATATATGTTACTTTGTGCTCACTACTAAATTACAAATCATTGTTAATTAAAATTGGCTTTGATATACCTTGGGATCCGGGTGGATTCATTACTTGAGCACTTTATGCCTAACTTAATGGCTTTAAAGAAAGCGCTGCCAGGGAGACAACCCAGAAGTTTTAGAGAGTAATTTATTTCTGTTGACTGCTTTTATAAAGTATAAAAACAAAAAAATAAAGAGGGGAACCCAAAGCTTTTCAAAAAGGAAAGTGAAAGTGAGAGAGACAAGCATTGTTGAAGTGGTAGAGCTCCTTGAACTTTGTTCATACTCACAGAAACTTTGTAAATCTTAATTACAGAAACATTCATCAAAAATAATTATCCCCTTATACAATTCCATTGTATTATAAAAATAATGTGCCAAGGTTTGCCTTTAGGATGTTTACAATGCTTGTTGGTTTGTACGGTGCAGGACAGAAACTTTGGCTGCAGTGCGCAATTTTACAATTTTTACTGGAACGTCAAATGGTTCTGACTCTTTTTGCACTATCTTTATTTACAAATTGTTTCTTTTTCCTAATTTTGGTAGAATTTTGGGGTACCAGAAGTATGGTGAATGTTCAGATTGCTACAGACTGTTCTGTTTTTCACAGATTCTGTTTTTGATGCATAGTTTGCTTGTTTTCATGAAACTAGCAATTTCTATCAGTGGATTAAGCCATGGAAAAGATATATTACAGTAGACACAATGCAATAACAAAATATGAATTGGTTTGCAACAGTACTTAGAGTAGTGGTTTGCTTTATTATAGTAACGGATCTTATCGAGTTTTCTGTTGAAGTTTAGTGTGGATGAAGTGTTTGATCGAGGAGGTCTCGATATGAGGAAAACAAAGAGAGGCAAGAGCTCAAGCTTGGGGATTACCAAGGCACCCCAAGTAAATATTCAAGGAGAATCAAGCGTCTAAGCTTGGGGATGCCCCGGAAGGCATCCCCTCTTTCTTCAACAAGTATCGGTATGTTTTCGGATTCGTTTTGTTCATGCGATATGTGCAACTCTTGGCGCGTCTTTTGCATTTAGTTTTCACTTTTCTTTTATGCACCATACTGGTATGAGATAGTCCTTGGTTGATTTATAGAATGCTCATTGCACTTCACATAAATCTTTTGAGTATGGCTTTATAGAATGCTCCGTGTGCTTCACTTATATCATTTGAAGTTTGGATTGCCTGTTTCTCTTCACATAGAAAACCGCCATTTGTAGAATGCTATTTTACTTAAATTATATTTGTTAGAGCATGGGCATATATTTTGTAGAAAGAACTAAACTCTCTTGCTTCACTTATATCTATTTAGAGAGATGATAGGAATTGGTCATTCACATGGTTAGTCATAAAATCCTACATAAAACTTGTAGATCACTGAATATGATATGTTTGATTCCTTGCAATAGTTTTGTGATATAAAGGTGGTGATATTATTGTCGTAGTAGTGGGGTAATTGTGAAATTGACAAATACTTGTGTTGAGGTTTGCAAGTCCCGTAGCATGCACGTACGGTAACCGTTGTGTGACAAATTAGAAGCATGGGGTGTTCTTTGATTGCCTTCCTTATGAGTGGTGGTCGGGGGCGCGCGATGGTTAACTCCTACCAACCTCCCCCTAGGAGCATGTGTAGTAGTACTTTGCTTCGAGGGCTAATAAACTTTTGCAATAAGTATATGAGTTCTTTATGACTAATGTGAGTCCATGGATTATACGCACTCTTACCTTTCCGCAATTTGCTAGCCTCTACGGTACCGTGCATTGCCCTTTCTCACCTCGAGAGTTGGTGCAAACTTCACCGGTGCATCCAAAACCCGTGATACAATACGCTCTATCACACATAAGCCTCCTTATATATTCCTCAAAACAGCCACCATACCTACCTTTCATGGCATTTCCATAGCCATTCCGAGATATATTGCCATGCAACTTCCATCATCATCATATACATGACTTGAGCATTCATTGTCATTTTTTCCTTGCATGATCGTAAGATAGCTAGCATGATGTTTTCATGGCTTGTCCGTTTTTTGATATCTTTTCTACGCTAGCTCATTGCACATCCAGATACACCGCCAGAGGCATTCATATAGAGTCATATCTTTGTTCTAGTATTGAGTTCTAATATCGAGTTGTAAGTAAATAAAAGTGTGATGATCATCATTATAGAGCATTGCCCCATAAAAAAACAGGCCAGAGAAGCCTAAATAAAAAAACAGGGCCAAAGAAGCCCGCAAAAAAAAGAAAAAGAAAAAAAAGAAAAAAAGGGGCAATGTTACTATCCTTTTACCACACTTGTGCTTCAGAGTAGCACCATGTTCTTCATATAGAGAGTCTCCTATATTGTCACTTTCATATACTATTGGGAATTTTCATTATAGAACTTGGCTTGTATATTCCAACGGTGGGCTTCCTCAAATGCCCTAGGTCTTCATGAGCAAGCAAATTGGATGCTGACCCACCTAGTTTTCAGTTTCAGCTTTCATACACTTATAGCTCTTAGTGTTGGAAATATGCCCTAGAGGCAATAATAAAATGGTTATTATTGTATTTCCTTGTTCATGATAATTGTCTATTGTTCATGCTATAATTGTATTGACCGGAAACCGCAATACATGTGTGAATACATAGACCACAACATGTCCCTAGTGAGCCTCTAGTTGACTAGCTCGTTGATCAACAGATGGCCATGGTTTCCTGACCATGGACATTGGATGTCATTGATAACGGGATCACATCATTAGGAGAATGATGTGATGGACAAGACCCAATCCTAAGCCTAGCATAAGATCGTGTAGTTCGTATGCTAAAGCTTTTCTAAATGTCAAGTATCTTTTCCTTAGACCATGAGATTGTGCAACTCCCGGATATCATAGGAATGCTTTGGGTGTACCAAACGTCACAACGTAACTGGGTGGCTATAAAGGTGCACTACAGGTATCTCCGAAAGTGTCTGTTGGGTTGGCACGAATCGAGACTAGGATTTGTCACTCCGTGTGACGGAAAGGTATCTCTGGGCCCACTCGGTAGGACATCATCATAATGTGCACAATGTGATCAAGGAGTTGATCATGGGATGATGTGTTATGAAACGAGTAAAGAGACTTACCGGTAACGAGATTGAACAAGGTATCGGCATACCGACGATCGAATCTCGGGCAAGTACTATACCGGTAGACAAAGGGAATTGTATACGGGATTGATTGAATCCTTGACATCGTGGTTCATCCGATGAGATCATCGTGGAACATGTGGGAGCCAACATGGGTATCCAGATACCGCTGTTGGTTATTGATCGGAGAACGTCTCGGTCATGTCTGCATGGTTCCCGAACCCGTAGGGTCTACACACTTAAGGTTCGATGACGCTAGGGTTATAGGGAAGGTATGTACACGGTTACCGAATGTTGTTCGGAGTCCAGGATGAGATCCTGGACGTCACGAGGAGTCCCGGAATGGTCCGGAGGTGAAGATTGATATATTTGACGAAAGGTTTTGGAGTCCGGAAGTGTTCCGGAGGTACAGGGTGATGACCAGCATGACCGAAAGGTGTTTCGGGAGCCCCGGCAAGTGTTGGGGGGCTTCATGGGCCAAGGGGAGGGGGCAAACCAGCCCACTAAGGGGCTGTGCGCCCCCCTCACCTATTCCCACGTGACCAGGGGGTTTGGGTCGCTCCATCTAGGGTTCCCACCTCCTGGCTTGGGGGCCAAGTCACCCAAAGGGGAGATCCCATCTGCCCTGGCCGCCGCCCCCCTTAGGGGAAACCCTAGGGCGCCCCCTCTCCCTTTCACCTATATATAGTGGAGGTTTTGGGGCTGCCCAACACATGAGTCTCTCTCTCCCAAGGCGCAGCCCTACCTCTCTCCCTCCTCGTCTCTCGTAGTGCTTGGCGAAGCCCTGCTGGAGTACCGCGCTCCTCCACCACCACCACTCCGTCGTGCTGCTGCTGGACGGAGTCTTCCCCAACCTCTCCCTCTCCCCTTGCTGGATCAAGGCACAGGAGACGTCATCGGGATGCACGTGTGTTGAACACGGAGGCGCCGTTGTTCGGCGCTTAGATCGGAATCAACCGCGATCGGAATCGCTATGAGTATGACTCCTTCATCCGTGTTCTTGTAACGCTTCCGCTTAGCGATCTACAAGGGTATGTAGATGCACTCCCCTTCCCCTAGATTACTCCATAGATTGATCTTGGTGATGCGTAGAATTTTTTTGAATTTCTGCTATGTTCCCCAACAGTGGCATCATGAGCTAGGTCTATTGCGTAGATTCTTTGCACGAGTAGAACACAAGTTGTTGTGGGCGTTGATTTTGTTCAATATGCTTACCTTTACTAGTCCTATCTTGTTTCGACGGTATTGTGGGATGAATCGGCCCGGACCGACCTTACACGTACACTTACGTGAGACAGGTTCCACCGACTGACATGCACTTGTTGCATAAGGTGGCTAGCGGGTGCCAGTCTCTCCCACTTTAGTCGGATCGGATTCGATGAAAAGGGTCCTTATGAAGGGTAAATAGCAATTGGCATATCATGTTGTGGCTTTTGCGTAGGTAAGAAACGTTCTTGCTAGAAACCCATAGCAGCCACGTAAAACATGCAAACAACAATTAGAGGACGTCTAACTTGTTTTTGCAGGGTATGCTATGTGATGTGATATGGCCAAAAGAATGTGATGAATGATATGTGATGTATGAGATTGATCATGTTCTTGTAATAGGAATCACGACTTGCATGTCGATGAGTATGACAACCGGCAGGAGCCATAGGAGTTGTCTTTATTTATTGTATGACCTGCGTGTCACTGAATAACGCCATGTAATTACTTTACTTCATTGCTAAACCATTATCCATAGTAGTATAAGTAATAGTTGGCGAGACAACTTCATGGAGACACGATGATGGAGATCATGATGATGGAGATCATGGTGTCATGCTGGTGACGATGATGATCATGGAGCCCCGAAGATGGAGATCAGAAGGAGCAAAATGATATTGGCCATATCATGTCACTTTTTGATTGCATGTGATGTTTATCATGTTTATGCATCTTATTTGCTTAGAACGACAGTAGTAAATAAGATGGTCCCTCATAATAATTTCAAGAAAGTGTTCCCCTAACTGTGCACCGTTCCGAAAGTTCGTTGTTTCGAAGCACCATGTGATGATCGGGTGTGATAGATTCTAACGTTCACATACAATGGGTGTAAGCCAGATTTACACACGCGAAACACTTATGTTGACTTGACAAGCCTAGCATGTACAGACATGGCCTCGGAACACAAGAGACCAAAAGGTCGAACATGAGTCGTATAGTGGATACGATCAACATGAAGATGTTCACCGATGATGACTAGTCCGTCTCACCTGATGACCGGACACGGCCTAGTTGACTCGGATCATGTATCACTTAGATGACTAAAAGGATGTCTATCTGAGTGGGAGTTCATTAGATGAACTTAATTATTCTGAACATATTCAAAAGGTTTTTGCAAATTATGTCATAGCTCGTGTTTTAGTTCTACTGTTTTAGATATGTTCCTAGAGAAAATTTAGTTGAAAGTTGATAGTAGCAATTATGCGGACTGGGTCCGTAAACTGAGGATTGTCCTCATTGCTGCGTAGAAGGCTTATGTCCTTAATGCACCGCTCGGTGTGCTGAACCTCGAACGTCGTCTATGGATGTTGCGAACATCTGACATACACGTTTCGATGACTACGTGACAGTTCAGTAATGTTAAACGGTTTAGAATTGAGGCACCGAAGACGATTTTTGAAACGTCGCGGAACATAGGGGATGTTCCAAGAGCTGAAATTGGGATTTCAGGCTCGTGCCCATGTCAAGAGGTATAAGACCTCTGACGAGCTTCTTGGCCTACAAACTAAGGGAGAAAAGCTCAATCGTTGAGCTTGTACTCAGATTGTCTGGGTACAACAATCACTTGAATCGAGTGGGAGTTAATCTTCCAGATGAGATAGTGATGTTTCTCCAAAGACATTGCCACCAAGCTACTAGAGCTTCGTGATGAACTATAACGTATCAGGGATAGATATGATGATCATTGAAATATTCACGATGTTTGACACCACAAAAGTAGAAATCAAGAAGGAGCATCAATTGTTGATGGTTAGTGAAACCACTAGTTTCAAGAAGGGCAAGGGCAAGAAGGGGTACTTCATGAAATGGCAAATCAGTTGTTGCTCCAGTGAAGAAACCCATAGTTGAACCCAAACCCGAGACTAAGTGCTTCTGTAATGAGGGAACGGTCACTGAAGCAGAACTACCCTAGATACTTGGTAGATGAGAAGGCTGGCAAGGTTGACAGAAGTATATTGTATATACATTGAATTAAATGTTTAATTTACTAGTACTCCTAGTAGCACCAGGGTATTAAGATACCGGTTCGGTTGCTAACTGTTAGTAACTCGAAATAAAAGAGCTCCGGAATAAACGGAGACTAGCTAAAGGTGAGATGACGATGTGTGTTGGAAGTGTTACCAAGGTTGAAGTGATCAAGCATCGCCTGCTCCGCCTACCATCGAGATTGGTGTTAAACCTAAATAATTGTTATTTGGTGTTTGCGTTGAGCATAGACATGATTTGATTATGTCTATCGCAATACGGTTATTCATTTAAGGAGAATAATGGTTACTCTATTTATTTGAATAATACCTTCAATGGTCTTGCACCTAAAAGAATGGTTTATTGAATCTCGATCGTAGTGATACACATGTTCATGCCAAAAGATATAAGATAGTAATGATAGCACCACCTGCTTGTGGCACTGCCATTTGAGTCATATTGGTACAAAACGCATGAAGAAGCTCCATGTTGATGGATCTTTGGACTCACTCGTTTTTGAAAAGTTTGAGACATGCGAACCATGTCTATTGGTATGTGTGCATGAAGAAACTCCATGCAGATGGATCGTTTGGACTCACTTGATTCTAAATCACTTGAGACATGCAAATCATACCACATGGGCAAGATGACTGAAAAGCCTCGTTTTTCAGTAAGATGGAACAAGAAAGCAACTTGTTGGAAGTAATACATTTTGATGTGTGCAGTCCAATGAGTGCTGAGGCACGCAGTGGATATCGTTATATTCTTACTTCACAGATGATTTAAGTAGAAACACAAGTCTGAATTATTGAAAGGTTCAAGTAATTTCAGAGTGAAGTTGAAGATCTTCGTGACAAGAGGATAAAAATGTCTATGATATGATCATAGAGATGAATATCTGAGTTGCGAGTTTGGTACACAATTAAGACATTGTGGAAATTGTTTCACAACTAACACCGCCTGGAACACCATAGTGTGATGGTGTGTCCGAACATCATAGATGCACCCTATTGGATATGGGGCATACCATGATGTCTCTTATCGAATTACCACTATCGTTCATGGGTTAGGCATTAGAGACAACTACATTCACTTTAAATAGGGCACCACGTAATTCCGTTGAGATGACACCGTGTGAACTATGGTTTAGAGAAACCTAAGCTGTCGTTTCTTGAAAGTTTGGGGCTGCGATGCTTATGTGAAAAGTTTCATCCTGATAAGCTCGAACCCAAAGCGGATAAATACATCTTCATAGGATACCCAAAACAGTTGGGTATACCCCCTAATTCAGATCTGGAAGTAAAAGTGATTGTTTCTAGAAATGGGTCCTTTCTCGAGGAAAAGTTTCTCTCGAAAGAATTGAGTGGGAGGATGGTGGAGACTTGATGAGGTTAATGAACCATCATTTCAACCAGTGTGTAGCAGGGCATAGGAAGTTGTTCATGTGGCACCTACACCAATTGAAGTGGAAGCTGATGAGAGTGATCATGATGCTTCAGATCAAGTCACTACCGAACCTCGTAGGTCGACAAGGACGCGTACTACTTTAGAGTGGTACGCAATCCTGTCTTAGAGGTCATGTTGCTAGACAACAATGAACCTACGAGCTATGGAGAAGCGATGGTGGGCCTGGATTCTGACAAATGGATTGAGGCCATAAAATCCGAGAGAGGATCCATGTATGAAAACAAAGTGTAGACTTTGGAAGGACTACTTGATGGTCGTAAGGCTGTTGGGTACAGATGGATTTTAAAAGGAAGATGGACAATGATGGTAAGTGTCACCATTAAGAAAGCTCGAATTGTCGCTAAGATGTTTTCCGACAAGTTCAAGGAGTTGACTACGATGAGACTTTCTCACTCGTAGCGATGCTAAGAGTCTGTTGGAATGATATTAGCAGTTACTGCATGATTTATGAAATCTTGCAGATAGGATGTCAAAACATTGTTTCCTCGACGATATTCTTGAGGAAAGGTTGTATGTGATACAACGAGAAGGTTTTGTCAATCCTGAAAGATGCTAAAAAGTGTGCAAAGCTCCAGCAATCCTTCTAAGGACTGGAGTAAGCATCTCGGAGTTGGAATATACGCTTTGATGAGATGATCAAAGATTTTGGGTTTATACAAAGTTTATGAGAAACTTGTATTTCCAAAGAAGTGAGTGGGAGCACTATAGCATTTCTGATGAGTATATGTTGTTGACATATTGTTGATCGGAAATGATGTAGAATTTCTGGAAAGCATATAGGGTAATTTGAAAAGTGTTTTTCAATGGAAAACCTGGATTAAGCTACTTGAACATTGAGCATCAAGATCTATAAGGATAGATCAAAACGCTTAATAGTACTTTCAAATGAATACATACCGTGACAAGATTTTGAAGGAGTTCAAAATAGATCAGCAAAGAAGGAGTTCTTGGTTTTGTTATATGGTGTGAGTATTGAGTAAGACTCAAGACATGACCACGGCAGAAGAGAGAGAAAGGACGAAGGTCATCCCCTATGCTTCAGACGTAGGCTCTATAGTATGCTATGCTGTGTACCGCACCGGAAGTGTGCCTTGCCATGAGTCAGTCAAGGGGTACAAAAGTGATCCAGGAATGGATCACAGGACAGCGGTCAAACTTATCCTTAGTAACTAGTGGACTAAGGAATTTTCTCGATTATGGAGGTGGTAAAAGAGTTTGTCGTAAAGGGTTACGCCGATGCAAACTTTGACACTAATCCAGATTATTCTGAGTAGTAAACCGGATTCGTATAGTAGAACAGTTATTTGGAATAGTTCCAAATAGAGCGTGGTAGCTGCATCTAGGAGATGACATAGAGATTTGCAAAACACACACGGGTCTAAAAGGTTCAGATCCGTTGACTAATAACCTCTCTCACAAGCGAGATATGATCAAACCCCATGGGTGTCGATTCATTACAATCACATAGTGATGTGAACTAGATTATTGACTCTAGTGCAAGTGGGAGACTGTTGGAAATATGCCCTAGAGGCAATAATAAAATGGTTATTATTGTATTTCCTTGCTCATGATAATTGTCTATTATTCATGCTATAATTGTATTGACCGGAAACCGCAATACATGTGTGAATACATAGACCACAACATGTCCCTAGTGAGCCTCTAGTTGACTAGCTCGTTGATCAACAGATGGTCATGGTTTCCTGACCATGGACATTGGATGTCATTGATAACGGTATCACATCATTAGGAGAATGATGGGATGGACAAGACCCAATCCTAAGCCTAGCACAAGATCGTGTAGTTCGTATGATAAAGCTTTTCTAAATGTCAAGTATCTTTTTCTTAGAACATGAGATTGTGCAACTCCCGGATACCGTAGGAATGCTCTGGGTGTACCAAACGTCACAACATAACTGGGTGGCTATAAAGGTGCACTACGGGTATCTCCGAAAGTGTCTGTTGGGTTGGCACGAATCGAGACTGGGATTTGTCACTCCATGTGACGGAGATGTATCTCTGGGCCCACTCGGTAGGACATCATCATAATGTGCACAATGTGATCAAGGAGTTGATCACGGGATGATGTGTTACAGAACAAGTAAAGAGACTTGCCGATAACGAGATTGAACAAGGTATCGGCATACCGACGATCGAATCTCGGGCAAGTACTATACCGGTAGACAAAGGGAATCGTATACGGGATTGATTGAATCCTTGACATCGTGGTTCATCCGATGAGATCATCGTGGAACATGTGGGAGCCAACATGGGTATCCAGATCCCGCTGTTGGTTATTGATCGGAGAACGTCTCGGTCATGTCTGCATGGTTCCCGAACCCGTAGGGTCTACACACTTAAGGTTCGACGACGCTAGGGTTATAGGGAAGGTATGTACATGGTTACCGAATGTTGTTCGCAGTCCCGGATGAGATCCCGGATGTCACGAGGAGTCCCAGAATGGTCCGGAGGTGAAGATTGATATATTGGACGAAGGGTTTTGGAGTCCGGAAGTGTTCCGGAGGTACCGGGTGATGACCAGCATGACTGAAAGGTGTTTTGGGAGCCCCGGCAAGTGTTGGGGGGCTTCATGGGCCAAGGGGAGGGGGCAAACCAGCCCACTAAGGGGCTGTGCGCCCCCCTCACCTATTCCCACATGACCAGGGGGTTTGGGGCGCCCCATCTAGGGTTCCCACCTCCTGGCTTGGGGGCCAAGTCACCCAAAGGGGAGATCCCATCTGCCCTGGCCGCCGCCCCCCTTAGGGGAAACCCTAGGGCGCCTCCCCCTCTCCCTTCCCCCTATATATAGTGGAGGTTTTAGGGCTGCCCAACACATGAGTCTCTCTCTCCCAAGGCGCAGCCCTACCTCTCTCCCTCCTCGTCTCTCGTAGTGCTTGGCGAAGCCCTGCTGGAGTACCGCGCTCCTCCACCACCACCACGTCGTCGTGCTGCTGCTGGACGGAGTCTTCCCCAACCTCTCCCTCTCCCCTTGCTGGATCAAGGCGCGTGAGACGTCATCGGGCTGCACGTGTGTTGAACGTGGAGGCGCCGTTGTTCGGCGCTTAGATCGGAATCAACCGCGATCTGAATCGCTATGAGTACGACTCCTTCATCCGCGTTCTTGTAATGCTTCCGCTTAGCTATCTACAAGGGTATGTAAATGCACTCCCCTTCCCCTCGTTGCTAGATTACTCCATAGATTGATCTTGGTGATGCGTAGAAATTTTTTGAATTTCTGCTACGTTCCCCAACACTTAGTGCATCAGTTGCATGGCAATCCCTAGTGCTCGCGTTGACATCTATTGATGGGCATCTCCATAGCCCATTGATTAGCCGCGTCGATGTGAGACTTTCTCCCTTTTTTGTCTTCTCCACATAAACCTCCACCATCATATTCTATTCCACCTATAGTGCTATATCCATGGCTTGCACTCATGTATTGCATGAGGGTTGAAAAAGCTGAAGCACGTTAAAAAGTATGAACCAATTACTTGGCTGAAACCGGGGTTGTGCATGATGGGAGCATTTTGTGTGACGAAAATGAAGCATGGCCAAACTATATGATTTTGTAGAGATAAGCTTTCTTTGGCTATGTTATTTTGATAAGACATAATTGCTTTATTAGTATGCTTGAAGTATTATTGTTTTTATGCCAAACGATAGACTATTTCTATGAATCACTCATGTCTTAATATTCATGCCATGATTAGATTACATGATCAAGATTATGCTAGGTAGCATTCCACATCAAAAATTATCTTTTTTTATCATTTACCTACTCGAGGACGAGCAGGAATTAAGATTGGGGATGCTGATACGTCTCCGTCATATCTATAATTTTTGATTGTTCCATGCCAATATTATTCAACTTTCATATACTTTTGGCAACTTTTTATACTATTTTTGGGACTAACATATTGATCCAGTGCCCAGTGCCAGTTCCTGTTTGTTGCATGTTTTATGTTTTGTAGAAACCCCATATCAAACAGAGTCCAAATGGGATAAAAATGGACAGAGATTATTTTTGGAATATTTAAGATTTTTGGGAAGAAAAATCAACTCGAGACGGTGCCCGAGGGGGCCACGAGGCAGGGGGTGCGCCCCTGACCCTCGTGGGCACCCCGTAAGGCGGTTACTGCTCTTCTTTTGCCGCAAGAAAGCTAATTTTCGAAGAAAAAGCTGGGCAAAAGTTTCAACCCAATCGGAGTTACGGATCTCCGGATATATAAGAAACGGTGAAAGGGCAGAATCAGAGAACACGGAAACAGAGAGAGACAGAGAGACAGATCCAATCTAGGAGGGGCTCTCGCCCCTCCCACGCCATGGGAGACAAGAACCAGAGGGGAAACCCTTCTCCCATCTAGGGACAAGGTCAAGGAAGAAGAAGAGGAGGGGGGCTCTCTCCCCCTTGCTTCCGGTGGCGCCGGAACGCTGCCGGGGGCCATCATCATCACTACGATCTACACCAACACCTCCGCCGTCTTCACCAACATCTCTATCACCTTCCCCCATCTATATTCAGTGGTCCACTCCCCCACAACCCGTTATACCCTCTACTTGAACATGGTGCTTTATGCTTCATATTATTATCCAATGATGTGTTGCCATCCTATGATGTCCGAGTAGATTTTCGTTGTCCTATCGGTGATTGGTGAATTGCTATGATTGGTTTAATTTGCTTGTGGTTATGTTGCTGTCCTATTGTGCCCTCCTGTCGCGCAAGCGTGAGGGATTCCCGCTGTAGGGTGTTGCAATACGTTCATGATTCGCTTATAGTGGGTTGCTTGAGTGGCAGAAGCATAAACCCGAGTAAGGGGGTTGTGGCGTAAGGGATAAAGGGGACTTGATGCTTTAATGCTATGGTTGGGTTTTACCTTAATGATCTTTAGTAGTTGCGGATGCTTGCTAGAGTTCCAATCATAAGTGCATATGATCCAAGAAGAGAAAGTATGTTAGCTTATGCCTCTCCCACATAAAACTTGCTATCGGTCTAGTAAAGTAGTCAATTGCTTAGGGACAATTTCACAACTCCTACCACCACTTTTCCACACTCGCTATATTTACTTTATTGCTTCTTTGTCTAAAAAGCCCCTAACTTTTATTTACGTGCTCTTTATTATCTTGCAAACCTATCCAACAACACCTACAAAGTACTTCTAGTTTAATACTTGTTCTAGGTAAAGCGAACGCTAAGCGTGCGTAGAGTTGTATCGGTGGTCAATAGAACTTGAGGGAATATTTATTCTACCTTTAGCTCCTCGTTGGGTTTGACACTCTTACTTATCGATAGAGGCTACAACTTGTTGGAGATATGCCCTAGAGGCAATCATGTATGATGATATTTCCTATGTGTTTATGAATAAAGATAGTCCTTGAACATTATCAATGATGTGTATCGGCAAGTATGTGACTTGTTTGTGGGACTATGCATTGTATGGTGACTGTCCTAAAAGATCCCTAGTCAAAAGGGTTGTGTGGACGCGCAGCCGACTAGACTAGCATATGACACGGTCGATGGCTTGGTCTCACTGGCCATGGAGCATTGGATGCTAACCGGATAATATGGACTTGGAAATGTCTGGTCAGATTCGACGTAGTCGGATCCGAGTCGAGATAAGGTCCGAGTCGGACAGACCCAACTATGAGACGCAGCGATATGTCATCTGTGAGTCTCTAGTACAACATACGTTCTATGTCCTAAGACCTGAGCTGACGCATGTACTCGGGATGGTGACAGACTTGCTTTGGGCCGACCAAACGCTACTCCATGACTGGGTAGTTACAAAGGTAGGTTTCGGGTTTGTCCAATCCCATGCTGCGAGACATGGTCGAGCAAGATGGGATTTGCCCCTCCGATCAGGAGAGATATACTCTGGGCCCCTCGTGTGATCCGACCAGGATAAGCATGGCCATGCGACAAGGACTATGAGATAATCCTGTTTGTGGTCGGTATCACTGGAACGAGAAAGAGGTCGGGCTAGCACAAGGATGACAGTCTCGCCTTGAGCCCGACAACATATATCATGAGGCAAAGGGAACAGAAGTGTGACATGTTGTACAGGTTCGCCTAACCAGCTTCATAGTCTGCTTGGTGGTCGGCATGCCTTGCTAGAGGTCGCTACCAATCGTGCAGGTCGGAGGTGATCCGAACTGCGACCAAGCCGACTTGAACCTAAGGGATCGCGCGCTTAAGGGAAGGAACCTATGAGGTCGGTTCATAGGACACTGGTCAGATGTGATCCAAACTGGACTAGGAACGTGACCGAGTAGACTTTGGGCTTTAGGGTCCGTGCGAGGCCCAAGTGTTGAGCCTGCGACGGACGCCTATATAAAGTGGAGGTGCGGGACACTCATGCGGTTGATCACTTCGGCGCTGCGACTAGGGTTTGCATGTGTTGCGAATAGCCACCTCCACTCGCCGCCGACTGTGTGATCGGACCAAGCAGTCCGCTGCACGGTGTTCCTCCTGCACGCGCGGATACCATTAGAGGCAGTGCACTTGTGCCGCTCCGGCGAACCTGTTCGCGGGATCCAATCGGCTACGTGGGAGACCGGCAAGGAGGAGATGACTCCGGGAATGTGAGGCGACTCCGGGAACGCGCTGCCTCAACTCTACTTCCGCTGCATGGCACTGCGCGTCTAGTGGTAACGAACTGTGATCCATCTCCCGTAGCATGTTCTTGGTTATTCTGCGCGTAGGAAATATTAATTTGCAGTTGACGCACCCTACCGTAGACCCCAATAGTGGTATCAGAGCCTCTGCTATAGGATTTGGATTCAGATCGTATGCATATTAGATATGTGGAGGCAACAGATGATATCTGTTGTTCTTGATGAGATCGGCTATGTGCACGGTTGATGTTATCAACTGCACATGGGGATTGAAGAGGCTATGTTTTTTGATGATCGGAGTCGATGAGGTCGTGACACAACCTACCCCTACTGGTCGGTATCCGCCATCGGGATTAACAGTGAAATGTAAATCCGAATCGGACTCGCGATGATCGATAAGATCGGTCAGATCAGAAAATTCGGCGTGAATGAAGTTCAGATGCGATCTGTGATTTCCGAAAACATCGGGCGCTGCCCGCACCCATGAGGGGCACTGCCCTTCGAACCCCGCCCGCTAACCGGCTAGCGGGACCACCGTGTGCGTAGCGCCTTGTATTTCATACACGATCACACAAACCGATAGAATGCGATTCTATGCATAACTTTATTTTGCAGGGTTTGATGTGAATAGTATGGCTCATGTGTATGTGATGCATGTGTGTAATTTATACGTGGCCTGCGTGTCATGTTTGTCAGCCAGCAGGAGCCAAAGTGATGTCATTATATTGTATAACGACCTGCGTGTCGACTTGTAACTCTATGTAAAATTCATTACTAGTTGTAGTAGTTGGATTATAGAGATCAGGTTGGTGGCTTGGTGTCCCGGCATGACAAACAAGATGGAGTTCCTAGATGGTCATCGGAGTAGGAGCCGACCTGGAAGAACGTCCATGAAGGAGCCATACTATTTCACAATATATATATATGTGATTGTTATGCTTCTTTGTTTCTATGCATGTTAGAATGGTAGAATGATCCCTCATGAATATCAAGCGAATTGCCATCCCCGATGTTGCACCTTCGCACGTCAAGTACGTCTAGTAGTGGGCTCATAAAATTGGGGTGCTGCTAGGTGTCCTTGAACTGAAGGGTTCGTGTCGGACATGGACATGCACTGCATCAGGTTAACTTGAGGAGGCTATCAAAGCGGTTTTGGGCCTTGTGGCAAAGAAGGTTGGGAGCCGGGGTATAAGATACCTTCCCAACCGACAGGAGTCGTATAGAGATACGATTAGCAAAGAGTTGCTTACCAAATAGGTATGTTGGCTAGCAGTGATGCTAAAGCTCACTAGTCGCATGCGCTAGTCGGATCCTGAATCACTGAGAGTTTGCGGAGGGATGCTAACTTCAGTGGGAGTATTTCTGTTTACGCTAGAATTACTCTACATAAACACATTGCTTAGTAATTGCATATTTTCTGTTGTAGATCAATGGCACCACCTGCTCAACCCAACTTTGCATTGAAATCAATTCTGGAAAAGGATAAATTGAATGGAACAAACTTTACCACCTGGTATAGAAATCTGAGAATTATTCTCAAGCACGATAAAAAGGAACATGTTCTAGAGGATCCACTTCTAGAGGAACCTGCCGATAATGCTAATGCCACAACTAAGAATGCCTACCAGAAACTCGTTGATGAATCAATGGATATCAGCTGTCTGATGCTGGCTTGTATGGAGCCCGATTTGCAATAGCACTTCGAAAATGTTGACGCTTACGATATGATCGAGAGTCTCAAGAGCATGTTTCAGACACAGGCTAGGACCAAAAGGTTCAATGTTTGGCAATCCTTGATGGATTGCAAGATGAAGGAAGGTGATCCACTGAGCCCGCATGTGATCAAGATGATCGGATATGTGCAAGCTTTGGATCGTTTGGGCTTCCCTCTCTTGGATGAGCTGGCTAGTGATGTTGTTCTAGGTTCTCTTCCGCCCAGCTATGGGACGTTCATCTCGAACTATCATATGCATGGCATGGATAATAAGCTCACTGAATTGCATGGGATGCTCAAAGTGGCAGAGCAGGATATTAAGAAAGGCACGCATCAAGTGTTAATGGTGCAGAAATCGACTAAGTTCAAGCAGATTTGGTCCAAGAAAAAGGCTAAGGCAAAGGGCACGGAGACGGTAACCTCCGCCGCTGCGCCAAAGTCTGGACCGGACTTGAAGACCGTTTGCTTTCATTGCAAGGAGACCGGTCACTGGAAGAGGAACTGTAGCAAGTGGCTTGCAGAGCATGGCAAGAAGGCCGGGAATGCTGCTTCAGGCAAAGGCACACTTGTTGCATATGTTATAGACATTTACCTTGCTGACATACCTAGTAGCTCTTGGGTATTTGATACCGGATTGGTTGTTCATATTTGCAACTCGATGCAGGGGCTGGTAAGAACTAGGCGTGTGGCACAAGGGGAGATTGACATCAGGGTCGGCAACAAAGCAAGAGTTGCTGCGTTGGAGGTCAGCACGATGCAGCTCCAGCTTCCTTCTGGATTCATTATGGAATTGAATAATTGTTATTACATTTCTGCACTTAGTCGGAACATTATTTCTGCCTCATGTTTGATGAGTCAAGGTTATGAATTCAATTTAAAGGACAATGGTTGTTCGATATTTTTGAATGGTATGTTCCACGGCTATGCACCCATTATTGATGGGCTATTTATATTGAATCTAGAACAGGAACCGGTCTATAACGTGAATGTCAAGAGGCATAAGCCTAATGAGATAAATCCGACATACTTCTGGCATTGCCGGCTTGGACACATTAGTCTGAAACGCATGAAGAAGCTCCATGATGATGGGCTCCTAACTTCGTCCGACTTTGGGTTGTTCGAGACATGTGAATCATGCTTGCTCGGCAAGATGACTAAGTCTCCTTTCGCAAAGAGTTGCGAGAGGGCGTCTGAGCTGTTGGAGCTTATACACATTGATGTGTGTGGTCCAATGAGCACAACTGCCAGAGGTGGCTATCAGTACTTCGTGACTTTTACTGACGACTTGAGTAGATATGGATATATCTATTTGATGAGGCACAAGTCAGAAACTTTTGAAAAGTTCAAAGAGTTTCAGAACAAGGTTGAGAATCAACTCGGCAAGACTATAAAGCTTCTGCGATCTGATCGTGGAGGTGAGTACATGAGCCAGGAGTTTGATGACCATCTGAAAAATCGAGGTATAGTACCTCAGCTCACACCTTCGGGTACGCCACAGAGAAACGGCGTGTCAGAACGGAGGAATAGGACCTTGTTGGACATGGTCCGGTCTATGATGAGCAAATCGGATTTACCCTTGTCATTTTGGGGATACGCTCTAGAAACTGCAGCTTTCACACTTAATAGGGTACCATCAAAATCCGTAGACAAGACACCACATGAGATGTGGATTGGGAAGAGTCCCAGTTTGTCTTTTCTAAAGATTTGGGGTTGTGAAGCATTTGTCAAGCGACTTATGTCAGACAAGCTTACACCCAAGTCAGATAAATGCATATTCATGGGATATCCGAGGGAAACCTTGGGATATAGCTTCTACAACCGGGAATAGAACAAAGTATTTGTTGCTCGGAACGAGGTTTTCCTTGAGAAAGAGTTTCTCAGTCGGGGGGCCAGTGGGAGGACGGTTCGACTCGAAGAAATTCGAGAACCACTCGGGGACGGCTTGGCTGGTGATGATATCATACCGGAGTCAGCCAGGGAACCCGTAGTGGAAGTGGCACCGGAACCACGGAGGTCGGAAAGATTGCGCAGAGTGCGCGATGTATTGTTGCTAGAAAGCGACGATCCGGCCACATATGCGGAAGCGATGGTGAGCCTAGATTCCGAAGCATGGCTGGAGGCCATGAGATCCGAGTTAAAGTCCATGGATGAGAATCAAGTCTGGGACTTGGTTGATCCGCCGCCTGGCGTAACAGCCATTGGTTGCAAATGGGTCTTTAAGAAGAAAATCGACGTGGATGGAAATGTTCAGATCCACAAAGCTTGGCTTGTCGCTAAAGGTTATGGACAAGTTCAAGGAATTGACTACGACGAGACTTACTCGCCGGTAGCGATGCTGAAATCAGTGAGGATCATACTAGCTATAGCTGCACATTTTGATTACGAGATATGGCAGATGGATGTCAAAACGGCTTTCCTTCAAGAAAATTTAACCGAGGACGTGTATATGATACAGCCCGAGGGTTTTGTCGATCCGACTAGCACTAGTAAGGTATGCAAGCTCAAGAGATCCATTTATGGATTGAAGCAAGCATCTCGGAGTTGGAACATTCGTTTTGATGAGGTCGTCACTGGTCTCGGTTTCATCAAAAGCGAAGAGGACTCTTGTTTATACAAGAAGTTAAGTGGGAGCTCGATAGTGTTTTTGATCTTGTATGTGGATGACATATTATTGATCGGGAACAATGTTTCGATGCTAAACTCGGTCAAGGAATCATTGAATAGCAAGTTTTCGATGAAAGACCTTGGTGAGGCAGTGTATGTTTTAGGCATTAAGATCTATAGAGATAGATCGAGGAGGCTGCTTGGCTTAAGCCAGAGCACGTACATAGATAAAGTGTTGAAGCGGTTCAACATGAGTGAGGCGAAGAAAGGGTTCTTGCCACTCTCACATGGTATAAGGCTAAGCGAGACTCAGAGTCCTTCGACATCTGATGAGCGAAGCAGGATGAGTAGGATTCCGTATGCCTCGGCAATTGGATCCATCATGTATGCCATGATATGTACAAGGCCTGATGTTGCTTTTGCAATAAGCCTAACAAGTAGATACCAGGCTAACCCAGATGAGAGTCACTGGGCAACGGTAAAGACTATTTTGAAGTACCTGAAAAGGACTAAAGAGATGTTCCTAGTTTATGGAGGTGAGGAAGAGCTCGTCGTAAGGGGTTACACCGATGCTAGTTTCCAAACCGACAGAGATGGTTGTCGATCACAGTCCAGATTCGTGTACGTCCTGAACGGAGGAGCGGTGCACTGGATGAGTTCCAAGCAGGATACAGTGGTTGATTCTACCACAGAAGTCGAATACATTGAGGCTTGTGAAGCTGCAAAGGAAGGTGTTTGGATCCGGCATTTTCTGGATGATCTTGGTATTTTCCCAGCCTCGGTGAAACTGTTGGACCTTTATTGTGATAATTCTGGTGCCATCGCACAAGCCAAGGAGCCGAGGAATCACCACAAGGTCAGACACATAGATCAGAAATATCACCTGATACGAAAGATCGTAAAGAATGGTGATGTAGAGTTATGCAAGATTCACACGGATGCAAATGTTGCAAATCCGTTGACTAAGCCGCTTCCACAACCAAAGCATGAGGGGCACGTTAGAGCTATGGGCATTCGATGTCTATTTGATTGACTCTAGTGCAAGTGGGAGACTGTTGGAGATATGCCCTAGAGGCAATCATGTATGATGATATTTCCTATGTGTTTATGAATAAAGATAGTCCTTGGACATTATCAATGATGTGTATCGGCAAGTATGTGACTTGTTTGTGGGACTATGCATTGTATGGTGACTGTCCTAAAAGGTCCCTAGTTGAAAGGGCTATGTGGACGCGCAGCCGACTAGACTAGCATATGACACGGTCGATGGCTTGGTCTCACTGGCCATGGAGCATTGGTTGCTAACCGGATAATATGGACTTGGAAAGGTCTGGTCGGATTCGACGTAGTCGGATCAGAGTCGAGATAAGGTCCGAGTCGGACAGACCCAACTATGAGACGCAGCGATATGTCATCTGTGAGTCTCTAGTACACCATACGTTCTATGTCCTAAGACCTGAGCTAACGCATGTATTCGGGATGGTGACAGACTTGCTTTGGGCCGACCAAACGCTACTCCGTGACTGGGTAGTTACAAAGGTAGGTTTCGGGTTTGTCCAGTCCCATGCTGTGAGACATGGTCGAGCAAGATGGGATTTGCCCCTCCGATCAGGAGAGATATACTCTGGGCCCCTCGTGTGATCCGACCAGGATAAGCATGGCCATGCGACAGGGATTATGAGGTAATCCGATTTGTGGTCGGTATCACTGGAATGAGAAAGAGGCCGGGCTAGCACAAGGATGACAGTCTCGCCTTGAGCCCGACAACATATATCATGAGTCAAAGGGAACAGAAGTGTGACACGTTGTACAGGTTCGCCTAACCAGCTTCATAGTCTGCTTGGTGGTCGGCATGCCTTGCTAGAGGCCGCTACCAATCGTGCAGGTCGGAGGTGATCCGAACTGCGACCAAGCCGACTTGAACCTAAGGGGTCGCACGCTTAAGGGAAGGAACCTACGAGGTCGGTTCATAGCACACTGGTCGGATGTGATCCGAACTGGACTAGGAATGTGACCGAGTAGACTTTGGGCTTTAGGGTCCGTGTGAGGCCCAAGTGTTGAGCCTACGACGGACGCCTATATAAAGTGCGGCACACTCATGCGGTTTATCGCTTCGGCGCTGCGACTAGGGTTTGCATGTGTTGCGAATAGCCACCTCCACTCGTCGCCGACTGTGTGATCGGACCTAGCAGTCCGCCGCACGGTGTTCCTCCTGCACGCGCGGATACCGTTAGAGGCGGTGCACTTGCGCCGCTCCGACGAACCTGTTCGCGGGATCCAATCGGCTACGTGGGAGACCGGCAAGGAGGAGATGACTCCGGGAACGCGCTGCCTCAACTCTACTTCCGCTGCACGGCACTGCACATCCAGTGGTAACGAACTGTGATCCATCTCCCGTAGCATGTTCTTGGTTATTCTGCGCGTAGAAAATTTTAGTTTGCAGTTGACGCACCCTACCGTAGATCCCAACACAACTGATCCCCTACACTTGTGGGTTAGCACCTCTCCGGTCAATAACCAATAGCAGGATCTGGATACCCATATTGGCTCCCACATGTTCCACGATGATCTCATCGGATGAACCACGATGTCGGGGATTCAACCAATCCTGTGTGCAATTTCCTTTGTCCATCGGTATGTTACTTACCCAAGATTCGATCGCCGGTATCCCCATACCTCATTCAATCTCATTACCGGCAAGTCTCTTTACTCGTTCCGTAACGCATAATCCCGTGGCTAACTCCTTAGTCACATTGAGCTCATTATGATGATGCACTACTGAGTGGGCCCAGAGATACCTCTCCGTCATACGGAGTGACAAATCCCAACCTCAATTCGTGCCAACCCAACAGACACTTTCGGAGATACCTGTAGTGCACCTTTATAGCCATCCAGTTACGTTGTGACGTTTGGTACACCCAAAGCATTCCTACGGTATCCGGGAGTTGCACAATCTCATGGTCTAAGGAAATGATACTTGACATTAGAAAAGCTCTTAGCAAACGAACTACACGATCTTGTGTTATGCTTAGGATTGGGTCTTGTCCATCACATCATTCTCTTAATGATGTGATCCCGTTATAATGACAGGTAATGTCCATGGTCAGGAAACCATAACCATCTATTGATCAACGAGCTAGTCAACTAGAGGCTCAATAGGGACATGTTGTGGTCTATGTATTCACACGGTTTCCAGTTAATACAATTATAGCATGAACAATAGACAATTATCATGAACAAGGAAATATAATAATAACCATTTTATTATTGGATCTAGGGCATATTTCCAACAGTTGTCCCAAGGAGACAGCAAGAATCTATGCTGAAATTTGACTAATGTTTCAATGGACGAACTCGAGGAGAATCGGATGACAAAAGACTAGCTCAAAAATAAGGAGTCGCCCTCCACCGAAACATTATCCAGAGAAAAAAAGAAACTAACCTAAACTACTAATCAAAGCCGAGTCACCAGGGTCTCTATCCCTGAGCAGCAGGCAGATGGGAAGTGGATCCACGGCTCACCAACGAAGCTTGGAGGGAAGAGTATCTAGGCGCCACAGTTGCGAGGGAAAAGAGGACACGAGTGCCCATATTTGCTAATAACACTCCCATTGCACTTCTTTCCAAGCATGCCAAAAAAAAATATTACTCACTCCGATTTGAATTAATTGACGGAGCTCAAATTAAAGTTGTATTAAAATCGCGTCAATTAATTTGGATCGGAGTTATACTAGAACTGTCTAAGTTCCCCCGCAAAAAAAAAAGAACTGTCTCAGTTAATTTAGATGCGAGGGAGTAGCAAACGTCTAGTGCAAAGTAGCCCAAAATATAATAACGCGGGTCTTCGTTGGGTTTTTCCTAACCTTTGGATAGGGGCAGTTCACAAAGCATTTCTGCCGGACAACAAAGTCAACACGGTTTTGCCCCACGTAGCTTGTTGTATTGCACCATGTATTCCCCCTTATTTGTTAGGTGTATTACTTTCTGCATAATTCAGTACGGGTATCCCTATGCTGTATACGAGTTATAAGCTGCTTATAGCATCTTAGCAAACGAGAGAGGCATTTTGGAGGCCGAGCTACATAGCTCTCTTTATCTTGTCCAGTTGTTGTCCAGTTGCGATCTGTGCAGCCTGTCTTTCTTGGTATAATACGAGGACTAGTTTATGGAAATACATCGGTGCCATGCGTTGGTGTACATGGGCGTTGGATATGTCCGGTCATTTCATGAACATGATGTGCGTTGATGTGCTGACGGCTGGCTGCACTTGCGTCACAGCAGATGTTTGCTGCGACCGCAGAGAGACCATGCATGCAGCTGCTGGACACTACAAGCGGCTCTTGCTGCTGGACTATGCGTGTCAGAGGAGATTTATGTTATAGACTAAACAAAATATGGGTTTACTGTGACAGATACCAGAACAGACAAAAAACGTACTTGTTGGAAAAATATGATAACAAAATGTGAACTGGACCAGGGAATCCAACAACAAATTAGTTGTGCTGGGAAAACTAAAAAATGTTTGACAAAACTGGTGAATTGTTTTTTCTATTTAATTGACACAGGCTCTATACAACCTCTATACAATCTTGTATAGACGTCGTGTCAATTAATTAAGATCGAAGGGAGTAGCAAACTTGGTACGAGGTAATATGTGCAAAAAAGAGATAGTACAGTAAATTCTCTGGCTATGGCATGATCGGGAGGAGAAAATCGACAATCGATCGGCATTGTCTCCTAGCACAATAGAAGTGTGTGTGCGCACACGAGTGTATCAGAAAATTTAGATACATCAATTAAGAAGAAATGTTTTTGGTGTAAATAATCGGTCCGGTGAAAATTTTGTTCCGGATGGGGTAGAGATAAACTAGTTTTGTAATAGTACTGTGTGTGCATTGCCGCTGTACGGTTGCCGTGATTTATGTACAAAAAAGTTATCACTTTGTGTTTGATGATTTAGAAAGCGGTGACTGGTGCGCTTTTTGGTGGCGTGCCGTCGATATTGTGAGCGACACATTTTCTTCATTGATTGCAATTTTTTGAGAGACACGGGACATGCTTTATATGGCTTGATTAATTTTTTAATAAAAAGATAAACACAAAATATGAGATACGATATGCCCAGTAACACAAAAAATGAGAAAAATCACTTCCGCATGCATTCGGACAGAAAGATGTTTTTGGAGTGGATTTGCAGTAGTTTGAGATTTTTGGATTGTATTTATTATTGATTGATCATCTAGTTCATATGGTTGCTTATATCGGCCAAAGAAAATTTGTGATTCAACTAGAATTCGATACATGGGGCTTTTCAGACAATTTTTTCATGGTCGTTATACCAGCATCATCCCCTCTCATTTTTTGTTTTTGAAAGCATCATCCCCTGTCGTCTGGTATACTCAAACTAGTAATGGCAAGTGACAAAATGCTCCAGTTTTCACAGATCAGATTTAAATGACTAATTATGGGGTTGAAATAATGGTGCATGTCCGTCGCGTGGTGATGGTTGTATGATGGCACATGTGCGGGCGCCCGCAAGACCTGACATGGGAAAGCACTGTTGATAAAGGAAGAATACAGTGGCCTACAAAAGCTGAAGGATTAAATACATGAGACTAATTGGACCGACGAAAATACGTACATTTTGTGTGAGTTAGCTTGTGAGGAGATAGAGGATGGCAATTTTACTGCTAAAGTTTGGACCAGTCAGGGTTACAAAAATATGAAGGAGAAATATTATCAAAAGACAAAATTGTGGCATCCAGGGAGGGAAGTGAAGAACAAAATCCAGAACCTGAAGGGTGTGTACAATGATTGGGTATGGTTGCAGCAACAAACCGGATGCGGCCGCGGCGAACATGGAGAAATTACGGCAACTACAGCTTGGTGGGAGAGGGAGATCAAGGTACGACAACTAACGCTTTTTCAATGACAAGTACATGAGCAATGAAGACATATGCTAATGTTGTACAAATACTATTTTGCAGAGTAGACCAAATCTCAAGAAATTTAGAAAGGGTAACCCTGAGTACATTGGATTGTTGCATGAGATGTTTCATGAGGTAGCTGTGGATGGTACTTCTGCTTACGTACCTGGGACAGCAGATGATACAGAGGCAAACGACGACGATGATGATGAGGATGGCAGCCCAATGAGTACCAGTACCTGCAAGAGGGGTGCCAGCTCAGTTGATTTTAGGAGTACAGCAAGTAGTCCTTTAAAGAAAATCAAAATGAACATGGAGAATGGCAAAACTAAGGGTCCATTTTTGAGGACTTTGAAGGAGATCACCACCAGAATGGACAAGGAAGCTGAGACATCAAACACTATATTGCAGGCAATTGTCGACCAAGGCAAAGAAAAGGCAAAGAGAAGTGAGGAGCGTAAGGTAGCAGTAGCTACATGTCAGCAACTTACCATTGAGTGTGGGGCAGCAGAGGAGTCAATTGAGTACTTTGTAGCCTGTGACTTATTCAAGGACAAACACAACAGGTTTGTCTTCCAGAACATGAAGACCCCTGAAGCTAGGCTCATATGGTTGAAGAGATGGTGCAAAGCAAAGAAGATGTATGACGAAGATGAGTCTTAGCTAGGCTCTATGTATCCAGTGTCTCCTATTGTGTCATGTTTCCTATGATGAGTTAGGCTAATATGGACCCTTTATCTGTTGAATTGCCATGTGGACCCTTTATGTTTTGAATTGCTATGTGGACCCTTCATGTTTTGAATTGCTATGTGCACCTAATTACTATGTGTTGAACATAATTCATATGTTGCAGGATGACTCTAGTGATGGTGAAAGTATTGATGAGTCCAGCGAAGAGGAGAGTATTGATGAGGACTCTAGTGATGAGGAAGAGGAAGATGCAAGGAGAAATAGAGTGCTAGCCCTACTCGGGTTGAGGCGGAAAAGGCTCAACAATATAGGTATGATCATCCAAATGTTTGGTTCATATTACATTGAGCGTTTCATGGATAAGGGGGAAAGGAGGATTTTAAAAGCTAAAGAGTCCGGCTATGAATTGGTAGAAAGAACTCTGGGACACAGAACAGACTGCTATAAAATATTTAGGATGTATCCACCTGTGTTTCATAAACTACATAATTTGCTAGTGAATTCTTATGGGTTGAAGTCTACTAAGAAGATGTCATCAGTTGAGGCTCTAGCTATGTTTTTATGGATGGTGGGAGATGGCCAGTCCATTAGGCAGAGTGAAAATCGTTTTGTAAGGTCCATGGAGACAGTTGTTAGGAAGTTTAACACAGTATTGCATTGTGTGGTTAAGCTTGCGGCTGACATAATTAAGCCACGAGATCCTGAATTCAGAGTTGTGCATGAAAGGTTAAGAAATGCTCAGTGGCATCCATGGTTCAATGACAGTATTGGGGCAATAGATGGGACTCATGTGCAAGTTGTGGTGCCACCTACCAAGATTCCGCAGTACTTAAACAGACATGGCTACTGTAGTCAGAATGTTATGGCTGTATGTGATTTCGACATGAGATTCACTTTCGTTCTTGCCGGGTGGCCTGGATCGGTTCATGATATGAGGCCCTTCAAGGATGCCCTTAGCCGGTTTAGTCACAAGTTTCCTCATCCACCTCCAGGTACCATACTTCACATTCAGTACATGATTGATTTGTGTATACATTAACATTGAATTTGACTGAAATGCATTGCCATCATTAGGAAAATTTTATCTTGTTGACTCGGGCTACCCCAACAAGGCGGATTATCTTGCACCATATAGGGGACAGAAGTACCATTTTCAAGAGTTCCATCAAGGCACCATGCCGAGAGGTAAAAAAGAGCACTTCAACTACACTCATTCTAGACTACGCAATGTCATTGAGCGTTCTTTTGGAGTCTTGAAAAATAAGTGGAGGATCCTTTTTAAAATACAAAGTTATCCTCTACACAAACAAACAAAAATTATTGTTGCATGTATGGCCTTGCACAATTTTATCCGCGAAAGTCTGTTGGAGGATAAAGAATTCGACAGGTGTGATAGAGATGAGAATTATCAACCTCTCCTTGAGGAAACAAGGAGGAGGCGTCGTAACAGGAGGGATCTAGAAATGGAGCAAGATTCGGTCGACATGAATCAATTGAGAGATAGAATTGCTGATGGTTTGTTCCAGGGCCATTGAGATCAGTGTCATGTTATTTACTTTCTTGTGTATGGACAATACTAATTTCCTTATGTATGGACAATTTTACTTTACTTGTATGGACAATTTTTATTTTCTTGTGTATAAACAAATTTTATTTCATTGCATGGACTGTATGGACAATTTTTTCTTGAGAGCAACAGGGTCAGGAGATAGTAGTAGGGGCGAGAGAGGAGTTGGCGGGAGCCAAACTACCGTGGGGAAGGAGTTGGTGGGAGGGACAGGTAGGATTAGGGGAGAGGGAGCATAATAAATGCTCGTTAAGTTGATTTTAGTCTCTTTACTATTTGGATCCAAGCATGGGTGAGACTAGCAAGTTTTAGTCCCACTACTTTTAGTCATGGGACTAAAACGTATCCAAGCATGCTCTAATACGCCATAAAGACTGGCACACAAGATACCGAGCACCATGTAGCTCGGCCACCAAACAGCATTTCCGCTTAGCAAACCCCCTATAATGCCTTGATCTGTAAAATAACCGTCAAAATATGGGTCCGCGTGAAAAAAAAGCCGCCTGATCAAGCACTTAAACGAGTCAGACTCGTAAAAAATATTGAGGGGCGCGGTAAAATCCCACCTTCAACCCATGAAAACACAGATTTCCCCCTCGACCCGACGGTGCCTTATATCTCAGAAAAGCGGTTGGCCGGAGGGACATTTCAGCCGCCTGCCATCGGTTCTGTCCGTCCGCCGCCGGCGATTCCGGCCATATCTGCGAACGGAATCACGCCGCCGGGGCGCCCCTCACCCGATTCCACCTAGCCGCTTCACCGGCTCCGCGGAACCGCCGAGCCGAGCCGTCCCAAGTCGCCGTCGCCGCCCCGGCATCGACCGCCGCAGAGCCATCGCCCCGAGCCGACGGTGAGTACTTGTGCTTGTGCTTTCGGATGCGATATGCATAGTTGGTTCATGTGGCGTTTGTATTTGTGATTTTAGATGGAATTGAGCCCTCGCGAGAGGTTTTTGCTCCAGGATTCATCCGATTCGGACGACTCGGATGTTGAGACGCTGCTTGAGAACCATCGGCAATAGATATTAGTGATGGCCCTCGCTGTGAAGGAGCACGACGATGAGGACCGAAAGAGACGGCGAGGATCGACCGTCGGCCGTCTTTGCATTCCTCGCAATCGCCATCTCGGGAACGAGAGATTGATGCAAGACTACTTTGCGAACAATCCAACATATCCGCCACACCTCTTCTAGAGAAGGTACTGAATGTGCTGATCTCTCTTTGTAAAAATAGTGCAAGCTTGCGAGGCCAATTGTCGGTATTTTACTCAAAGAAGAAATGTCGCAGGCTTGAAGGGATTTAGTGCATATCAAAAAATCTCGGCAGCTATGCGGGTAATTGTATATGACATTCCGGCTGACTATGGCGATGAGTACCTTCGCATTGGTGAAGATGCTACAATTGAGTCGGCGCGTAGGTTTGCCAAAGTGATCATCCGTGTCTTTGGTCCTGAATATCTTCAGGAACCCAACAAGGAAGACAGAAAAAGTTGATGGCATCAAGTGAGAGAAGAGGTTGGCCTGACATGCTAGGAAGCATTGATTGTATGCATTGGACTTGGAAAAACTGCTCAAAGGCATGGCAGGGAATGTATTTGTGGCAAGTCTCGTGATGCAACAATTGTGCTAGAGGCCGTAGCATCCGAGGATTTATGGATTTGGCATTGCTTTTTTGGTATGCCGGATACTCTCAATGATATCATTGTGTTGCAACCGTCTCATTTGTTTGCTAGGCTAGCTAGTGATGATGCTCCTGCTTGCAACTACACTATTAATGGACATGAATGCACAAAGGGGTACTATCTTGCAGATGATATCTATCCTTCTTGGTGCTCGTTTGTCAAGAGCATCAAAGAGCCCAAAACTAAGAAACAATGTGAATTTGCAAGGGTATAAGAGGTAGCCCGAAAAAGATATTGAAAGAGCATTATTCACAATATGATTCTCGAAGATGAGAGAGGCGTGAACTTGGAGTTCTTCTACAACAATGTGGGTAGCCGTGTCAAACCAGCTAGAGACCCTAATCGCATTAGAGCATTTCTTCAGACTTACCGGGAGATTGAAGATGCAAACATCCACTTTCAACTTCAGGAGAATCTCGTTGAACACCATTTGGCAAAGGGAACGGCAGTAACACATTTCATTTTTGCATTCATTTCATTTAATTCATGTCTGATTTGTATTCGGGACAAGTTTTGTATTGAATTATTTAGTTTGCTTCGGTGATTTCAATAGTTATTGTAATTTGAATGATTGCTGTATTGTAATATTGACATTTTATCTTATATTGAATTAATAATTCTGAATATGTGACATGTGTCAAATTCAGATAAAAACCCATCTAATTTGCGGGTTAGCGCGGGCGGCGGCCGAGCAGACCTCGCATAGCGGAACTTTAAAACACAATATCGACGAATATTCTGTTTTACAATTCCGCTATGTGGGGTCTGCTCGGCCGCCGCCTCGCAAAGCCGTTTTTCTGCGAACTGTAAACGAGTTTTGCGGGTCAGCGATATACCGGGTCTGCTAGAGATGCTCTTAGCGAGCTAACCCTTCTTCATCAGACATGGAAACGCCCAAGTGTGTTCACTGACAGATGCTTGATGAACATAAAAATGGTTTTCCCCAAGAAACCAAACAACGAGCGTGTCTATCCTTCATATAAAAAGAAAGATTTACAGGCAACCCTAATCCTTTTGTACAATTGTTCTCAAATTACAACTGCATACAAATAGCTGTAAGCCTGGGAGAAAAACACCACCCCTTCTCTAACTGTCGGTAGTTGCATGACTGAACATAGACAGATTAACTGATTGTTATAGCCTAAGTTGATACAGCACAACTCAAAATCTTGATACATCGGCTGCTCACACGAGAAATCTTCGCCGTCGCCCCAACCAGAGAAAATGGATGCATGTCGAATGTTGACCTTGATAAACATGCCAGGCATGGATGGACAATAATTCCTTTAGTACCACCACGGTTCGTTCCGGGCTATGGCACCATGTTGAATTAGGGTTCAAAATGCGGTGGCTGAGACTTCTGTGAGAACCTAGGATCTGACCTCATACCTTCCAGCCTGAGTTTGGGCTCGAAAACCTTTGTATGGTGCGCTTGGTGTATTTTTCACGTCCAGTTTATCAATTTGAAGCCCAGACAGCGCAGCCCCCATAATCCTGAATTTCACCTGAAATATTGGAAATGCATGCAGATGAGCGAGTCCTTCCTCGAGACGTAGATTTCCAGAGAGCGATGGTGCTTTGTCTTTCGGAATATGCCCAATTGTCCAAACACAGGTCTGCATAAATAAACAAATGCTATTATTAGACAGGCATTTCGAGGTATATATAGAGTGCTCGAGTGTAGAAAACATAATATTTATTCAGTAAAAATCAATTAGTATATGATTGATTCACCAGCATACCATTACGGTTTTTAGTTCCTAGCTTCCTTAAGAAGGGAGCTAGGTCATAGGTTCACGTGTGACAACGAAAAAACTAGTATCAATCTAAGTTATAGAAATTTGGTGGCAAGCAATGTACTGACCTGATCAGCAAGAATGTCGACTGTGCCGTGGTTTGCCGTCAAATCAGCAGAAGCAATAAGGGGAGGCAACTGAAACTGCACTATTATAGAATCAATAGGTTTCCCAGGATCATTCCGAATCCCCACCATCACATGAACACGGCAATTCCCAGAATCAGATGATAATTGTGGTTTCACGTAAATTGGTGTGGTCTTCAATTTCTTAGCCCTGATTATTTGCAATCAAACGATGAGAATATATAACAGGCAACCCAAGATAGCAAAAACATAGAAGAACCCATTGACAGTGGATATTTATGCACCTATAACTCATAAGCTTGAACTGCCCATCAGGAGGAACAAATGATAGGATCTGATTGGACTCCCAAGGCCTAAATCGGACACAAGGGTGGAACCTCACATCATTGATAATTGTAGGATTTGCAAATGACAATGTCAACTCTGGTAACCCTGGAAGACTTGAATTCACTTCAATTTCACCACATGCCTCACATTTCACTAGAACCCCTTCCCTGCAAATCCGATCACCCAATAAAGATGTCAACAACGGAAAATTTATTTCGGAGTCATGGATGCCAAAAGACAACAAAGTGAGGTAGATGGATCTACTCCTCACAAAGAAGAAGAAAACATATATGATCTTCTACACTGCTAACCACCACTTTACCTACTTGATTAAATCTTGGAGCTTAGATTGTGTTTAATATTTAGTGAGACATATATTAGCTAATGGTGGATTTCAAACACAACATTCAGTAGTCAGTACTTTCGATATACTAAAGTCCAGCTTTAGTTTCCTGCAGATAGTTTAACAAAGTGTTACTGTGACTTAAGGTCCTAGAAACCAAAGCCACAAATCTGATAATAACTTATATTTACTTATAGAAAACTATTTTGTGTGAACATAATACTTGTTCACACATGATCAAGGGATCTAAAAGCCAAATTTATAGATGTGAGGAAATTTACTATATCTAGAGCATCTAAAAGGAAAAAGGTCAGAATACCTGTTCACACATGCATCTAGTTCCTCAACTATGTTAACATAGACTTCATTGCTTGCATCCTTGACAATTGTTGTTCTCCAAGGTACAAAAGAAGCAGTTGCATCTGGAAGTTTGCTACCGATAGCAGAACTCTTACCAGTCATAACATTCAACATTTTGCTGACCATATTTGGTTGGGCAACCAACTCTTTCAAGATGTTTGGCTCAGTAGTGAGTGGAAAGCCATTGTCCATCATTTCATCTAGAATCTGGATTAATGTAAGAATAATATAGTTTAGCAAACCTATATAAAAATCACATATTTGGTTTTACCAATCATGGATTAAACTTGATGATCGTTATTAAAAGTTCAAATGCAACACACATTCTGGTTTGATGTTGCTTTGACAGAATGAACTTAGCAGTGGACTAGCATATGCATTGCCTTCTTCAATCGATGGAAACAGAGTACTTGGATAGAAGCACCTAATTTTTAAGAAGTAAATAGATAGCCTTATGTATTGAAATTTCATGAGCTTTGTACCTCTCTATAATGTGACAGGGGTAAGAAAATATACCTGATAAACAATTACGAAGTTGTCTTTGATTGTGTCTTCATTTATATCTCCAAGGTAATCTGTCAAGACATCAGCCACGCGAGAGAGAAACTGGATACAATGGAATCATATGAGCACACCCGTATGAAAGGGAACAAAAGCTAAAATTTGTAGACAATCAGGCTATCTGCTATTTCAGGGATAGATAACTTTGGGAAGTAACTTCAATATTGATCATCTCAGGTAGGGAAAGACTTGTGGATAACAATAACATTTTTTAGCTACAACCTGCAAATCCTTACTGAAAATGCTTTCAACATCCCAGAGTACTTAATGTCTTGCTGTTTAATATGACATTATATGTCTTAAGAAAAGTGCACATGGGAGCCAACTTGCAACAGATCTATGTTCAGACATATCTTAAACATAACTACTGCACAGAATGGAGTGCCTGATTCAAGTTGGAGAAAACAGCAATCATATAGGTGATAAAGTACAACTCTTGGATCAGAATGAGCAGGTTTAACACATTTCCACTAGTATTTTTCAGCATGAGAATTAGCATATGTAATGTAGATGATTATATTAATTTCCTTGCAAAACAGATACCATGATGAAGTATCATCTATCAGGCTATTTATTTAACTTTACATTTACACAGGCTTTTGGAATGTCAGTAGCAAGTTCTAGAAATATTAGCTATTTCATACATATCATGTATTGGACTATTGATAAACCGGCAAGCTTAATTGTGGTTGTGATTTTGGATGCCACATACTCTTCAGAAAAGTGTAACATCGTATCAAAGCATACACCATGCATGGCAGGAAACAGGGAGCAATCCCAACCCCAATTAAAAACTGATCGGGTTGAGTAGTTTTTTCTTAGGCAACTATGTTACACTATGTCTTCTAGGCAAGCAAACGACACCGAATTAAAGACAAAAGTGTGTAAGAATATGAAGCACGGACCTCGATGGCCATCAAGGGGGGCATCTCCACTTGGGTGCATGCCAAGAACGTCACCCCACTGCGATATACTTGAAACAAGTAGTGTGTTGGGGACACCACAACCTGCAAGACCTTCCAAAGTCCAAGAAACATAATAAGTGGCGGTCCAATGAAACCGGCATGAACTCCAGTACAACAGCTCAAAATTCACTAGTTTATGCTAAATTTCTCTACAATAGCAACAGCAATGGCACAAGATGTTGAAACAAGGAGCTTCCCAAGAAGTGTTGAACAAAGTGGGGAGCATAGGCTGTACTATTACCTTGGACGGGTCGCCGGCGGCGTGGGCGAGAACGTACTCCCAGAACCAGCCGCAGATGGCGCGGTCCACGCGGTGCGCCGTCATCTGCTTCTCCACCATCACCTCCCTGCCGATCCCGGAAGCCCACCCCACGAATCACATCAAATTCAGTTCGGATCAGTCCAAGGGTCGGAGGGATCCGGCCGGAAAAAGGCGGG
>NC_041381.1:463417281-463426363 GCF_002162155.2 Triticum dicoccoides
CGAAAATCGGAGGGCTGCGGCGCTGAGATTACCCGGAATCGGAGAGGAGGAAGACGCACTGCAGCATTCCGCTCCCTTTCGCGGCTGGGCGCGGCGGGATGGTGCGAGGATCTTAGGAGCGACCAGCGGAAAACGCCGTACCGGAGAGAAGAAGCAGGAGCAGTGGAACGAGGCGAACCTGGAGTCGTGACTTGGCTGAAGCTTAGTACGAACTACGAAGGGTGCTATTCGGTTTGTATGGTTAATCCGGTCAGTTTATGTGAAATTACCACAGATTTTTTTCCCTTGAAAATATCCACTGAACGTAATTCACCGAACTGAGCGACAACGGTGGACTTTAGTTCAGACACCAAACACTTCTGCTTTTTTATCTACACTGTCACTCTGTTTCAAATTATAAGATGTTTAGGATATTTCGATAAAAATTACATAAGTACTGAAATGAGTGAATAAACACACTAAACACACACACATATATGTATATATATATACACATTCCATTGAGAAAAGGTTTGAACACCTTATAATTTGAAACTGATGAGTAGTAATCGTGTGCATTGTGTGTTCATCGATACAAAATTAATCAATACAAAATACAAGATATACTTTTAGAAACATGGTACGAAATAAATGCAGCAAATATACGAGCAGACATGAAAAGTTTAGAACCCAGGTGAACAGGTTTCACCATGAAAACTTAACAATTTAAGCTATGCTTAGTTAAAAATATGTTTTAAAAGCATACTTAAAAACTATTTTTGACAGGAAAGCCACTAGTATACTTTATTGGTTTGTGAATAAACTTATACCGTTCAAAACTTCATCCAAAATAACACTGGAAGGACTACCATCCCAGAAAATTACAGATTTAGTACCAAAAGATTAGCGCTCTAACTTGTGTGTCAATTGATTAGCTTCCACCAGACAATGCTTGAACGAGGTCGATGCAATCCTTCTCGCAATCAAGAAATTTTTTGGAGCCAGGGTGGACATGCCGGGGCCATGGCTCTCCCCATGCTAATTCTTCAGAAAACAATCCTAGATTCTTAGCATAAAAATGGTTTATCTCTCTCATTGACTTCCTTGGTATAATATTTATGGTTTCATCCCTGATGGACTACAAATCTCGACGATTCCCGTGCATGGCTGAATGGTTTCCAGGCAATTAAATTCGACCGTCGTTGGCGAGCATCCCAGTCTCTTCAGAAGTTTCAGGACTCTCAACATTGCTATGGCTTCTGCCATTGTGGCATTGATCAAATGATCAAATAGCCAAGTAGAGCCCGCCAAAGCCTCGCCGATATTGTTCCATAGGACGCCGCAACTGCGCAAAAGCCATTCTTGAAGAAACAGGCATCAACATTTCGTTTGTAACAGCCACGAGATGATTTCCCCCACACATATTTAATGTGGTACTGGACTAGAAGGAACAACCTAGTCACTGGCGAAGCTTGATGAAGATTGTTGAAGGGGCTAATCAAAGTTGAAGAGGCGAAGAAGATAAGTTATGCATGAACTGTGAGAAATATTTGATATTTAAGCCTAATAATCAGGGGGACACTTAAGAGTTTTCCTGTAGTAGGGGTAAATGGCTCCCTTTGGCCCCAATGAAGCTCCACCACTGATGTTGGGGATATAACCATTGGTATGACCTGCCCAGGAGGGGCCGGGTTATACTTGCAAATATTCTTGAAGCCCAAGACCCAGGATATAGATGGCGGTTTAGTTAAGGGCCCAAGTGTTGGGGAACGTAGCAGAAATTCAAAATTTTCCTATGTGTCACCAAGATCTATCTATGGAGAGACCAGAAACGAGTAGAAAGAGAGTGCATCTACATACCCTTGTAGATCGCTAAGCGGAAGCGTTCAAGTGAACGGGGTTGATGGAGTCGTACTCGTCGTGATTCAGATCACCGATGATCAAGTGCCGAACGGACGGCACCTCCGCGTTCAACACACGTACATCCCGATGACGTCTCCCACGCCTTGATCCAGCAAGGAGAGAGGGAGAGGTTGAGGAAGACTCCATCCAACAGCAGCACAATGGCGTGGTGGTGGTGGAGGAGCGTGGCAATCCCGCAGGGCTTCGCCAAGCACCATGGGAGAAGAGGAGGAGAACTTGGGAGAGAGGGAGGGGCTGCACCAAAGGCATAAGGTATGTTTGGGAGGCCCTCCTACCCCACTATATATAGGGATCCCAAGGGGGGGGGGTCGCCAGCCCCTAGGAGATCCAATCTCCAAGGGGGCGGCGGCCAGGGGAGGAGTCCTCCCCCCCCCAAGGCACCTAGGAGGTGCCTTCCCCTGCTGGGACTCTTCCTTTAGGGTTTCCCCAGGCGCATGGGCCTCTTGGGGCTGGTGCCCTTGGCCCATGTAGGCCAAGGCGCACCCCCTACAGCCCATGTGGCCCCCCGGGGCAGGTGGCCCCACCCGGTGGGCCCCCGGGACCCTTTCGGTGGTCCCGGTACAATACCGATGACCCCGAAACTTGTCCTGATGGCCGAAACAGGACTTCCTATATATAAATCTTTACCTCCGGACCATTCCGGAACTCCTCGTGACGTCCGGGATCTCATCCGGGACTCCGAACAACATTCGGTAACCACATACAAGCTTCCTTTATAACCCTAGCGTCATCGAACCTTAAGTGTGTAGACCCTACGGGTTCGGGAGACATGCAGACATGACCGAGACGTTCTCCGGTCAATAACCAACAGCGGGATCTGGATACCCATGTTGGCTCCCACATGTTCCACGATGATCTCATCGGATGAACCACGATGTCAAGGACTCAATCGATCCCGTATACAATTCCCTTTGTCTATCGGTATGTTACTTGCCCGAGATTCGATCGTCGGTATACCGATACCTTGTTCAATCTCGTTACCGGCAAGTCACTTTACTCGTTCCGTAACACATCATCCCGTGATCAACTCCTTGGTCACATTGCGCATATGATGATGTCCTACCGAGTGGGCCCAGAGATACCTCTCCGTTTACACGGAGTGACAAATCCCAGTCTCGATCCACATAAAACAATAGATACTTTCGGAGATACCTGTAGTGCACCTTTATAGTCACCCAGTTACGTTGTGACGTTTGATACACCCAAAGCACTCCTACGGTATCCAGGAGTTACACGATCTCATGGTCAAAGGAAGAGATACTTGACATTGGCAAAGCTCTAGCAAATGAACTACACGATCTTTTGTGCTAGTCTTAGGATTGGGTCTTGTCCATCACATCATTCTCCTAATGATGTGATCCCGTTATCAACGACATCCAATGTCCATAGCCAGGAAACCATGACTATCTGTTGATCACAACGAGCTAGTCAACTAGAGGCTCACTAGGGACATATTGTGGTCTATGTATTCACACGTGTATTATGATTTCTGGATAATACAGTTATAGCATGAATAAAAGACAATTATCATGAACAAGGAAATATAATAATAATACTTTTATTATTGCCTCTAGGGCATATTTCCAACAGTCTCCCACTTGCACTAGAGTCAATAATCTAGTTCACATCGCCATGTGATTAACACTCACAGGTCACATCGTCATGTGACTAATACCCAAGAGTTTACTAGAGTCAGTAGTCTAGTTCACATCACTATGTGATTAACACTCAATGAGTTTTATGTTTGATCATGTTGCTTGTGAGAGAGGTTTTAGTCAACAGGTCTGAACCTTTCAGATCCGTGTGTTCTTTACAAATCTCTATGTCATCTCCTAGATGCAGCTACCACGCTCTATTTGGAGCTATTCCAAACAACTGTTCTACTTGGAGCTATCCTAAATTATTGCTCCATTATATGTATCCGGTCTCTCTACTCAGAGCTATCCGGATAGGTGTCAAGCTTGCATCGTCGTAACCTTTTACGACGAACTCTTTTACCACCTCCATAATCGAGAAAATTCCTTAGTCCACTAGTTACTAAGGATAACTTTGACCGCTGTCCTGTGATCTATTCATGGATCACTCTTGTACCCCTTGACTGACTCATGGCAAGGCACACTTCAGGTGCGGTACACAGCATAGCATACTGAAGAGCCTACGTCTTAAGCATAGGGGACGACCTTCGTCCTTTCTCTCTATTCTGCCGAGGTCGAGCTTTAAGTCTTAACTTCGTACCTTACAACTCAGGCAAGAACTCCTTCTTTGACTGGTCCATCTTGAACACCTTCAAGATCATGTCAAGGTATGTGCTCATTTGAAAGTATTATTAAGCATTTTGATCTATCCTTATAGCTCTTGATGCTCAATGTTCAAGTAGCTTAATCCAGGCTTTCCATTGAAAAACACTTTCAAAATAACCCTATATGCTTTCCAGAAATTCTACGTCATTTCTGATCAACAATATGTCAACAACATATACTCATCAGAAATTCTATAGTGCTCCCACTCACTTCTTAGGAAATACAAGTTTCTCATAAACTTTGTACAAACCCAAAATCTTTGATCGTCATCAAAGCATACATTCCAACTCCGAGATGCTCACTCCAGTCCTTAGAAGGATTGATGGAGCTTTGCATACTTATTAGCATCTTTCGGGATTGACAAAACCTTCCGGTTGTATCACATACAACCTTTCCTCAAGAAAATCGTCGAGGAAACAATGTTTTGACATCCTATCTGCAAGATTTCATAAATAATGCAGTAATCGCTAATATAATTCCAACAGACTCTTAGCATCGCTACGAGTGAGAAAATCTCATCGTAGTCAACTCCTTGAACTTGTCGGAAAACATCTTAACGACAAGTCGAGCTTTTTTTAATGGTAATTCTTACCATCATTGTCTGTCTTCCTTTTAAAATCCATCCGTACTCATTTGCCTTACGACCATCGAGCCGTTCTGCCAAAGTCTTCACTTTGTTTTCATACATGGATCCTCTCTCGGATTTTATGGCCTCAAGCCATTTATCGGAATCCGGGCCCACCATCGCTTCTCCATAGCTCGTAGGCTCATTGTTGTCTAGCAACATGACTTTCAAGACAGGATTACGTACCACTCTCAAGTAGTACGCATCCTTGTCATCCTACGAGGTTTGGGAGTGACTTGATCTGAAGTTTCATGATCACTATCATAAGCTTCCACTTCAATTGGTGTAGGTGCCACGGGAACAACTTCTTGTGCCCTGCTACACACTGGTTGAAGTGATGGTTCAATAACCTCGTCAAGTCTCCACCATCCTCCCACTCAATTCTTTCGAGAGAAACCTTTCCTCGAGAAAGGACCTGATTCAAGAAACAATCCTTTATTGCTTTTGGATCTGAGACAGGAGGTATACCCAACTGTTTTGGGTATCCTATGAAGATGCATTTATCCGCTTTGGGTTCTAGCTTATCAGCCTGAAACTTTTTCACATAAGCGTCGTAGCCCCAAATTTTTAAGAAACGACAACTTAGGTTTCTCTAAACCATAACTCATACGGTGTCATCTCAACGGAATTACGTGGTGCCCTATTTAAAGTGAATGTGGTTGTCTCTAATGCCTAACCCATGAACGATAGTGGTAATTCGACAAGAGACATCATGGTACGCACCATATCCAATAGGGTGCAACTATGATGTTCAGACACACCATTACACTATGGTGTTCCAGGCGGTATTAATTATGAAACAATTTCCACGATGTCTTAATTGTGTGCCAAAACTTGTAACTCAGATATTCATCTCTATGATCATATCATAGACATTTTATCCTCTTGTCACAATGATCTTCTACTTCACTCTGAAATTACTTGAACCATTCAATAATTCAGACTTGTGTTTCATCAAGTAAATATTCTCAACATCTACTCAAATCATCTGTGAAGTAAGAACATAACGATATTCACTGCATGCCTCAGCACTCATTGGACTGCACACATCAAAATGTGTTGCTTCTAACAAGTTGCTATCTTGTTCCATTTTACTGAAACCGAGGCTTTTCAGTCATCTTGCCTATGTGGTATGATTTGCATATCTCAAGTGATTCAAAAATCAAGTGAGTTCAAACGGTCCATTTGCATGGAGTTTCTTCATGCATATATACCAATAGACATGGTTCGCATGTCTCAAACTTTTCAAAAATGAGTGAGTCCAAAGATCCATCAACATGGAGCTTCTTCATGCGTTTTATACCATTATGACTTACATGGCAGTGCCACAAGTAAGTGGTACTATCATTACTATCTTATATCTTTTGGCATGAAAATGTGTATCCCTACGATCAAGATTCAATAAACCATTCCTTTAGGTGCAAGAGCACTTATTCAGGTTTAATACTAATCTTGATGGTAGAGGGAGCGTGCGATGTTAGATCACATCAAACTTGGAAACACTTCCAACACATATCGTCAGCTCACCTTTAGCCAGTCTCCGTTTTATTCCGTAGCTTTTATTTCGAGTTACTAACACTTAGCAACCGAACCGGTATCTAATACCCTGGTGCTACTAGGAGTACTAGTAAAGTACACATTAACATAATGTATATCCAATATACTTCTATCGACCTTGCCAGCCTTCTCATCTACCAAGTATCTAGGGTAATCCTGCTCCAGTGGTTGTTCCCCTTATCACAGAAGTACTTAGTCTCGGGTTTGGGTTCAACCTCGGGTTTCTTCACTGGTCAGCAGCTGATTTGCCGTTTCATGAAGTATCCCTTCTTGCCCTTGCCCTTCTTGAAACTAGTGGTTTCACCAACCATCAACAATTGATGCTCCTTCTTGATTTGTACTTTCGCGGTGTCAAACAACGCGAATATTTCAAGGATCATCATATCTATCCCTGATATGTTATAGTTCATCACGAAGCTCTAGCAGCTTGGTGGTAATGACTTCGGAGAAACTATCACTATTTCATCTGGAAGATCAACTCCCACTCGATTCAAGTGATTGTTGCACTCAGACAATCTGAGCACAAGCTCAACAATTGAGCTTCTCTCCTTAGTTTGCAGGCTAAGAAAATCGTCGGAGGTCTCAAACCTCTTGACGTGGGCACGAGCCTGAAATCCCAATTTCAGCCCTCGAAACATCTCATATGTTCCGCGACGTTTCGAAAATGTCTTTGGTGCCTCTACTTAAACCATTTAATTGAACTATCACGTAGTTATCAAAACGTGTATGTCCGATGTTCGCAACATCGACAAACGACGTTGGGGTTCAGCACACTGAGCGGTGCATTAAGGACATAAGCTTTCTACTGATCGCATAATCGCTACTATCAACTTTCAACTATATTTTCTCTAGGAACATATCTAAACAGTGGAACTAAAGCGCGAGCTTACGACATAATTTGCAAAAGGTCTTTTGACTATGTTCAGGATAATTAAGTTCATCTTATGAACTCCCACTTAGATAGACATCCCTCTGGTCATCTAAGTGATCACATGATCCGAGTCAACTAGGCCGTGTCCGATCATCACGTGAGACGGACTAGTCATCATCGGTGAACATCTTCATGTTGATCGTATCTACCATAAGACTCATGCTCGACCTTTCGGTCTCCGTGTTCCGAGGCCATGTCTGCACATGCTAGGCTCGTCAAGTTAACCCTAAGTGTTTTCGCTGTGTAAAACTGTCTTACACCCGTTGTATGTGAACGTAAGAATCCATCACACCCGATCATCACGTGGTGCTTAGAAGCGACGAACTGTAGCAACGGTGCACAGTTAGGGGAGAACACTTCTTGAAATTTTGTAAGGGATCATCTTATTTACTACCGTCGTCCTAAGCAAACAAGATGCATAAACATGATAAACATCACATGCAATCAAATAGTGACATGATATGGCCAATATCATTTTGCTCCTTTTGATCTTCATCTTCGGGGCTCCATGATCATCATCGTCACCGGCACGACACCATGATCTCCATCATCATGATCTCCATCATCGTGTCTTCATGAAGTTGTCACGCCAACGACTACTTCTACTTCTATGACTAACGCGTTTAGCAATAAAGTAAAGTAGTTTACATGGCGTTCTTCAATGACACGCAGGTCATACAATAAATAAAGACAACTCCTATGGCTCCTGCCGGTTGTCATACTCATCGACATGCAAGTCGTGAATCCTATTACAAGAACATGATCAATCTCATACATCACATATCATTCATCACATTCTTTTTGGCCATATCACATCACATAGCATACCCTGCAAAAACAAGTTAGACGTCCTCTAATTGTTGTTGCATGTTTTACGTGGCTGCTATGGGTTTCTAGCAAGAACGTTTCTTACCTACGCAAGACCACAACGTGATATGCCAATTGCTATTTACCCTTCATAAGGACCCTTTTCATCGAATCCGTTCCGACTAAAGTGGGAGAGACTGGCACCCGCTAGCCACCTTATGCACCAAGTGCATGTCAATCGGTGGAACCTGTCTCACGTAAGAGTACGTGTAAGGTCGGTCCGGGCCGCTTCATCCCACAATACCGTCGAAACAAGATTGTACTAGTAACGGTAAGCATATTGAACAACATCAACGCCCACAACTACTTTGTGTTCTACTCGTGCAAAGAATCTACGCAATAGACCTAGCTCATGATGCCACTGTTGGGGAACGTAGCAGAAATTCAAAATTTTCCTACGTGTCACCAAGATCTATCTATGGAAAGACCAGAAACGAGTAGAAAGAGAGTGCATCTACATACCCTTGTAGATCGCTAAGCGGAAGCGTTCAAGTGAACGGGGTTGATGGAGTCGTACTCGTCGTGATTCAGATCACCGATGATCAAGTGCCGAACGGACGGCACCTCCGCGTTCAACACACGTACAGCCCGGTGACGTCTCCCACGCCTTGATCCAGCAAGGAGAGAGTGAGAGGTTGAGGAAGACTCCATCCAACAGCAGCACAACGGCGTGGTGGTGGTGGAGGAGCGTGGCAATCCCGCAGGGCTTCGCCAAGCACCATGGGAGAAGAGGAGGAGAACTTGGGAGAGAGGGAGGGGCTGCACCAAAGGCATAAGGTATGTTTGGGAGGCCCTCCTACCCCACTATATATAGGGATCCCAAGGGGGGGGGGGTGCGCCAGCCCCTAGGAGATCCAATCTCCAAGGGGGCGGCGGCCAGGGGAGGAGTCCTCCCCCCCC
>NC_041381.1:463426373-463438274 GCF_002162155.2 Triticum dicoccoides
CCAAGGCACCTAGGAGGTGCCTTCCCCTGCTGGGACTCTTCCTTTAGGGTTTCCCCAGGCGCATGGGCCTCTTGGGGCTGGTGCCCTTGGCCCATGTAGGCCAAGGCGCACCCCCTACAGCCCATGTGCCCCCCCGGGGCAGGTGGCCCCACCCGGTGGGCCCCCGGGACCCTTCCGGTGGTCCCGGTACAATACCGATGACCCCGAAACTTGTCCCGATGGCCTAAACAGGACTTCCTATATATATAAATCTTTACCTCCGGACCATTCCGGAACTCCTCGTGACGTCCGGGATCTCATCCGGGACTCCGAACAACATTCGGTAACCACATACAAGCTTCCTTTATAACCCTAGCGTCATCGAACCTTAAGTGTGTAGACCCTACGGGTTCGGGAGACATGCAGACATGACCGAGACGTTCTCCGGTCAATAACCAACAGCGGGATCTGGATACCCATGTTGGCTCCCACATGTTCCATGATGATCTCATCGGATGAACCACGATGTCAAGGACTCAATCGACCCCGTATACAATTCCCTTTGTCTATCGGTATGTTACTTGCCCGAGATTCGATCGTCGGTATACCGATACCTTGTTCAATCTCGTTACCGGCAAGTCACTTTACTCGTTCCGTAACACATCATCCCGTGATCAAATCCTTGGTCACATTGCGCATATGATGATGTCCTACCGAGTGGGCCCAGAGATACCTCTCCGTTTACACGGAGTGACAAATCCCAGTCTCGATCCGCATAAAACAATAGATACTTTCGGAGATACCTGTAGTGCACCTTTATAGTCACCCAGTTACGTTGTGACGTTTGATACACCCAAAGCACTCCTACGGTATCCAGGAGTTACACGATCTCATGGTCAAAGGAAGAGATACTTGACATTGGCAAAGCTCTAGCAAATGAACTACACGATCTTTTGTGCTAGTCTTAGGATTGGGTCTTGTCCATCACATCATTCTCCTAATGATGTGATCCCGTTATCAACGACATCCAATGTCCATAGCCAGGAAACCATGACTATCTATTGATCACAACGAGCTAGTCAACTAGAGGCTCACTAGGGACATATTGTGGTCTATGTATTCACACGTGTATTATGATTTCTGGATAATACAGTTATAGCATGAATAAAAGACAATTATCATGAACAAGGAAATATAATAATAATACTTTTATTATTGCCTCTAGGGCATATTTCCGACACCAAGGCCCAGACTTAAGGCCCGTAATGATAAACCGCCATGTATGCGTGACTTGTATTGTAAGGCAAGAATAGTTAAGAGACCGAGCCGGACACTGTTTATGAGCCGGCCGGGACTCTGTGAGCCGCAGGGCGTCGACCTCTGTATATAAAGGGACGACCCGGCGGCAGTTCAGGACAAGTAACATCAAATCGAGAGCTAGGTCAAGCGATTCGCTCCCTGGTTATCGAGACATAAGCAATCCCACTCAAAACTGGATCGTAGGCTTTTACCTTCACTGTAAGGGGCCGAACCAGTATAAACCTCGTGTCCTTTGTCCCGATTAACCCCTTTAAGCTTCCTAGTTGCGATGGCTCCACGACTAAGTCCTTTCACTAGGACATCTGTCGTGACAATTCCACGACAGTTGGCGCCCACCGTGGGGCCAACGCACGGTGGATTTGAGTTCTTGAAGGGCAGCTTTGAAGGGCTCAAGGGATACACTATGGGCCGGATGACCAAGAGTCGTCGCGGCAAGCTGTACATTGACGACGCAGGTTGGGGCCCCGACGCCGGCTCAATTGAGTACGGGTATCGGGTCCCCTTTGGCGGAATTCACGTCTTCATCAGCAAGATCGGAGAGCCGGGCCCTGAGCCGGACATCTGCACCGACCTCATCGAGACGGCTCAGCGTGCGAGACCCGCCCGGGCTCCGCCTGCTGTGAGGCGTGCCTTTGTGGGATGCATCCACGGAGGGCTCTCTGAAGGATCTGCATCTGACGGTGAGACGGCCATCTAGTCTGATGGTGAGTCATCCACAGGTGAGACAGATTCATTGTGTCAACTGCAAGACGGCGGGCTGGGGGGCTGTTCTGATGGCAGCAGTATTCCGGATTACCTCGAGCCGCCGAGCAGGGTCGAAATCTTCATGGCCAGCACACAACCTATCCAAGACTCCACAACTGCGGCGGCCATAACCTCCGGGTCAGCAGCAGCCGGGGCAGGAGGCCCTGTGCGCTCGCCGGCTCATGTGTTGATGGATCTCATAGATAAGATGACCACTCTGTTAACCGTCATGGTCAACCCGGCGGATCAAGCTCAACATGATGCGGAAGTGGCGCAGTTAAAATTGGATATGGTGCAGGCTAAGGAAGACCTAGCAGCGGAAGATGTCAGGATAACCGCAGAGCGGGCGGCTCTGGATGCTCAGGCTCAGCGGATTCAGGCACATACTTTCCGGCTCACGCAAGATCAGAACGCGTCTAATGAGGTCATGAGGAGAAGATATCAGAAGACTCAGTCTCGACTCCATTCGGTTTATGATTCTCGAAACCTCTTTCACACACCTGGTGCAGGGACCAGTAACCCGCCGTGGCTCTCCCCGCATGCTGAGGCAGACCGGGTTGCAACACCCGGGGTCGGGGCGCCGGTTCAGCCACAGGTGATGGGGCCTCCCCGCGTGAATACTACTCCACCTCAGTATGTACCAACACCTCCGGGTCACTATTCTAACCCGTTGGAGAACATGATCGCGGTGGCGGCACGGCTAGCGGCTCTCCTAATTGATGGCGATTCTCCAGCAGCGGTAGAAACCCACCGGGTCAGGGAACTTCTTCAGACAACTTTAGAACAACAGGAGGCGTACTCGTACAGCCGGGACATGATTCATTCAACCCCTCGTCCAAGTCGAAGCCCAAGTTATAGTAGGCACATGGATTCAGCGGCCGTTTCAAGCAACGTCCGGCACCGTAACCAGCCAGGTGGGCATGACCCGACACGCCATGGAGCCTTTAACTTGGTAGATCAAGACAGGATACGTCAAGAGGCTGAGCGGGCGGCTCAGCAGGCGGCTGAGCAGGTGGCTCAACTGACGGCTTACCAGCCGCATCCGGTTTATCCGACGACTTCTATCGAGGCAGGTGTGGCCACTAGGACCGGAGGTGTCCCCTGTCTAGTGCCGGCTCTACGTAACGAGCGTTTGCCCAAGGATTTTAAGGGACCTAGAAGGTGCCGAACTACACGGCCAGCTTACAGCCCGGGGCATGGATTGAAAGTTACGAGATGGCTATGGAGTTCTTGGAGGTCAGTGATGTAGCGATGGCCAAGTACTTTACCATGATGTTGGATGGGACCGCCCGCACTTGGTTGAAAGGCCTACCACCTAATTCAATCAGTTCATGGGCGGAGCTAAAAGCCCGGTTCGTCCAGAATTTCAAGGATACGTGCAAGCAGCCCATGTCAATCGTGGATTTGACGAATTGCAAGCAAGAGGTGGGCGATTCTACAACCCATTGGATGCGCCGGGTTAAGGCCATAATACATTCGTATGATAAGATGGATGCCGACTCTATAGTCTTAATGTTGGGGAAACATTGCCATTTTTTTGCCTCTGAAACAAAAGCTGGGGCGGCTGAAGTGTGATTATAATGATATCGGTACACTGATGGCAGCTCTGGTCAAGTACGCCGATTCTGATAGTACCAAGGATCCCGAGTCTGATGATGAAAAGACAGGAAAGGGAAAGAAGAACGGCAACGGCAAGGGCCCTCAGCATAACCCAGCAAATCAAGGAGGTAATAAACGTAAGACTGATGGTAGTTTGGAGTTTGTGGCTAACACTAATGCGCAGGGTAGCAACCAACGGCATAAGGGGAGACCACCTCCCCGGTCTGGCGGGTCAGGCCCCACACTTGAGCAGTTACTGAATGAGCTCTGTCCAAGGCACGACACTCAACAGAAGCCGGCTACACATCTATGGAAGGACTGTATGATCATGAAGGCTTTCAAAAATTCCAACATGTTCGATGGTAACAATGCGCAGGGCGGCGGCTCAGGTGGCGGCGATTTTCATGGCCCGGGCGGCGGTTCAAATCCCAACTTTCAAAATTCTCAAGGCAATCCAGGTGGTTATAATCAGCAATCTGGCCAGGGTGGTCAACAGCAGCAACAGCAGTAGGGAGGATACCGGAGCCATCCAAAGCAGCTGAATAGTGGACAATATCATGTATTTACCACCAGTTTGTGCAAATGAGACCAGAAGCTTCATAAGAGGGCAGGGGCGGAGCCAGGATTTGAGTATGTGGGGGTGGAGGCAGATTCGACAATGAGAAAAAAAATAGAACATAGTAAATCTATCGAGTGATTTTGATTGATACCTGAATATGCTTCTCGTTGTTTGCTCGAACCAATCCCCCAAAAAATGAATGTACTGGTTCTTCTCATCACGATTATGCACAAACCCAAGCACAGTCGATGAATTTTTTTTAATCCAAATGACAGAATCAGTGTATTATATCTAATTTTTAGTATCAATTTGTGAGGATAAAACAGGAGATTGCTACATCTAACTAATTCCATCTAAATCAAGAAATCGGTGTAATCTTGATCCTAATGCGGATAGGTATTGTCAGATCGATCAAACTAATGGAGAGCGACTCACCACAAATTTTCTTGCGCATCGTCGTGGTCATCAGGCGCAGCGTGACAGCTTCCACCATCGGGTGGTGATCGCCTGTGACCTGCAAGGTGCGGTGTTGCCTACCTTTTCCCAACCGGCGAACTGCTCTAGGCGGCTGCGAGTCGTGCGTGGTGCGTCCTGGGAAACTAGGCGGCTGTTTGTTTTCAATAGTGGGCTGGCAAACTAGTACGATGGTAAGCTGAATTATTGGGCTTCAAAAAATCAACTCCTTTGCTTCTTTACGTCGCTGGGCTCGCTACAGGCCTTGAACGCCCAGAATAGGGGGGCCGAATTATGCCTAAAGAGCAAAATCTAATCAACTTTAAGCCTAATTACTAATGTACGATGCAAACCTTGGGGGGGGGGGGGGCTGGCCCCTGCTCGTCCCCCCTTAGCTCCGCCCCTGTAAGAGGGTTGTGAATGTTGTTGAGCCAGCAGTTCCTCGTTATTTGAGATGGTCTGAGTAGCCTATTCTATGGAGTAGGGAAGATCACCCTCCACGGGTTGATAATCCGGATCAGTTAGCCTTGGTGGTGGCCCCTCAGGTTGGTGGATATAAATTCACCAAGGTACTCATGGATGGAGGCAGCAGCATCAACATCCTCTATTATGAGACCTTCCGTCGCATGGGGTTAACTGATAAAAGCCTTAAGCAGTCCAACACTGTTTTCCATGGCGTTGTACCCGGTAAGTCGGCGTATCCAGTCGGTAAGATTGAATTGGAGGTAGCCTTTGGGGATGAATATGACTCCAGGGCCGAGAAATTGACGTTTGAAATAGCCAAGATCAAGAGCCCATATCATGCTTTGTCTGGGCGGCCGGCTTATGCCAAGTTCATGGCACGGCTGTGTTATGTGTATTTGCAGCTCAAGATGCCGGGTCATAAGGGAACCATCACGGTGCATGGAAGCCGGAAGGTAGCCTTGGAATGTGAAGAAGGTGACGCGGCTTATGCTGAGTTGGTCTGTGCAATAAAAGAGTTGAACTTCTACAAGAACAATGTTCATCTGGCGGATAAGACGTCTTTGAAAAACCCAACCATAGAGCATGAGCCGGTTATGAAGTTTAAGTCGACCGATGATACTAAGCTTGTTGACTTTGTTCCAGGCGATTCATCCAAACAGTTCAGTATCAGTGCTAATTTGGATCCCAAATAGGAAAGCGCGCTCATCGAGTTCATCCATGAGAACCGGGACATCTTTGCATGGAAACCTTCTGACATGTCAGGTGTACCGAGAGAACTCGCTGAGCACACTCTTAATATTGATCCAAAGTTTAAGCCAGTCAAGCAATTTCTTCGGCGGTTCAATTAGGAGAGGCGTAAAGCCATTGGTGAGGTAGCCCGACTCTTAGCAGTTGGGTTCATCATTGAAGTTTTTCATCCAGAGTGGTTGGCCAACCCGGTGCTTGTGCTTAAGAAAAACGGCACTTGGTGTATGTGTGTGGATTACACGGATTTAAACAAGGCTTGTCCAGCTGATCCCTTTGCTCTCCCTCGTATTGATCAAATCACTGATGCTATGGTGGGTTGTGAGCGTTTGAGTTTTTTGGATGCTTACTCTGGTTATCATCAGATCAAGATGGCAGTTAAGGACCAGGAGAAGACGGCGTTCATTACTCCGTTTGGAGCCTTCTGTTATGTATCTATGCCTTTCGGGCTTGAGAGTGCCCAGGCGACTTACCAGCGGTGTGTGCAGAATTGTCTTCACAGTCAAATTGGGCGCAACGTTCATGCTTATGTAGATGACATTGTGGTAAAATCCAGAGAGAAGGAAACCTTGATAGATGATCTGAAGGAAACCCTTGACAATCTTCGGGTCTACAAGATGATGTTTAACCCGGCCAAGTGTTCTTTTGGCGTGCCTGCAGGCAAGCTTTTGGGTTTTCTGGTTTAGAACAGGGGCATCGAGGCTAACCCGGAGAAGATCAAGGCCATCACCTCTCTGGCTAAGCCGGCGTGTATAATGATGTTCAGCGTTTGGCGAGTCGTATCGCTGCTTTAAGCCGGTTCATAAGTCGGTTAGGTGAAAAGGTCATACCACTGTATCAGATGATGAAGAAGACATATAATTTTGTCTGGAGTGACGCTGCCAATGCTGCCTTTGAAGATTTGAAGAGACAGTTGGCTGAGCCGCCGGTTCTTGCTGCTCCTATTGATAAGGAGCCTTTATTGTTATATGTGGTTGCTAATACATGCGCTGTTAGCGTGGCTATCGTGGTGGAGCGCAAGGAGGATGGCAAGGAGCATCCGGTTCAATGGCCGGTTTACTACATCAGTGAGGTACTTATTGAGTCCAAGCAACGGTATCCCCATTGGCAGAAGCTCGTTTATGGGGTGTTCATGGCAAGCCGGAAGCTTAAGCAATATTTCCTGGGCCACCCCATCACTGTGGTTAGTTCTGCTTCTTTAGGAGATATAATTCAGAACTGAGAAGCGACATGACGAGTCGCCAAGTGGGCCATTGAACTTGGGCCTCATGGTTTATAGTATGTGCCACGCACTGCTATCAAATCTCAAGCACTAGTGGATTTCATCAACGATTGGACAGAGCTGCAGATGCCTGAAGAAAAGCCGGACAACACATATTGGACTATTCATTTTGACGGGTCCAGGCAATTGGAGGGCTCGGGGGCTGGAGTCGTTTTAGCTTCCCCTCGAGGTGACAAATTTTGTTATGTGCTACGGTTGATGTTTCCTTGTACTAACAATGCAGCTGAGTATGAAGCCTTACTCCATGGTCTTCGGATGGCTAAGGAGATGAGCTTAAGCCGGGTAAGGTGTTCCGGCGACTCAGATTTGGTGGCTCAACAGGTATCAGGCAAGTGGGATTTCAAGGATCCTCTCATGGTGGCTTATCGCCGTGAAGTCGACGCCATTACTGGACACTTCAAGGGTTACCAAGTGGAGCACATTGACCGCAGAAAGAACGAGGCGGCTGATGCTTTAATCCGGCTGGGCTCTCAGCGTAAGCCGGTGCCTCCTAATACTTTCTTGGATATTCTGCATAACCCTTCTGTCAAGTTACCTACAGAGGAGGACTTGGCTGTTCCTGACCCGGAAGCACAACTGGTGGCGGCTATTCATGCCATTCCAGATTGGACAGTGCCATATTTGGCTTATATGACCCGGGGTGAGTCGCCTGAGGATGAAACCTTAGCCAGGCAGATAACCCGACGGTCTAAGTCAATGATGATTGTCAGTGGCTAGTTGCATCATCGTAGTGTTACAGGGGCGTTTCAGCGTTGCGTCTCCCCTGAAGAAGGCCAAGAAATTCTATGTGAGATTCACGAAGGGGATTGTGGTCATCATGTTGGGTCAAAATCACTTGTGGCCAAGGCTTTCCATCATGGATTATATTGGATGACGGCTCATGCTGATGCGGAGGACCTGGTCAGTAAATGTGACGGTTGTCAGAAGTTCTCAAGATGGGCTCATGTGCCAGCTCAAGAATTGATGATGATTCCAATTACTTGGCCGTTTACAGTCTGGGGGCTTGACATGGTTGGGCCTTTCAAAAGGTCTAAAGATAAAAAGACCCACCTCTTGGTGGCAGTTGATAATTTTACAAAGTGGGTTGAGGCAGAGCCAGTCAGTAAGTGTATGCAGCTACGGCGGTTCAGTTCATGAAGAAGGTGATATTTCGCTTCGGCTTTCCACACAACATTATAGCTGACAATGGCACTAATCTATCTAAAGGCGCCATGGAAGAATTTTGTCAACGTGAGCATATTCGGCTTGATGTTTCATCAGTGGCTCACCCCCAATCCAATGGTCAAGCCGAGAGAGTCAATCAGGAGATCTTGAAAGGCATCAAGCCCGGCTTTTGGTCCCCCTGCAGCGGACGCCGGGTTGTTGGGTTGAGGAGTTATCCTCTATGTTATGGAGCATCCACACTACTCCCAACAGATCTACGGGTTATATGCCTTTCTTCATGGTCTACGGAGCTGAGGTGGTTCTCCCTAGTGACATCTGTCATGACTCGCCTTGCGTGGCGGCTTTTGTGGAGGTGGACAATGAACAGGCGCGTCAGGGTGCTCTTGACCTATTAGATGGACAACAGGACTTGGCAGCAGCTTGTTCGGCGATTTACCAACAGGACTTGCGCTGCTATCACAGCTGCCGGGTTAAGTCCAGAGCCTTTCAGGAAGGTGATTTGGTGCTCTGTCTCATCCAGGATCAAACTGACGCGCACAAGTTATCCCCACCTTGGGAAGGGCCCTTTGTGGTCAGCAAGAACTTGAACAACGGGCCATACTACCTTATCAATGTTCGAGAGCACAAAGACTCACGTAAGTCGGAGGAGGAGACCTGCCGGCCGTGGAATATCGCTCATCTTCGGCCTTACTACACTTGAGCCACCGGCTCTCATGATGTACATATTTTGACAATGTATATATTATGTTAAATAATAAAGCAGGACCTCTGTCCTTTTTTCCACAAAGGTAAATATGTCATCATCGTTATCATTGTTATTTCACATGATCACTTGGGGGCTGATCATATTCGATCCGGCTTAACCCGCTTGATCCGGCTTACGTTCGTATTTGAATCTGGCCGTTAAATTTTTTTGATCACTAGGGGACTTCCTGTTCAAACATAGGTCGTATTCGAACCAAAGAGAACATAGTTGTCGGTACCCTTTTGATTGGCACACTGCCGAGCTCACTAGGGGGTTTCTTTGATCGTATTCGAATCATCGCTTAACCCCTTTTGGGAACCGACTTTGATCGTATTCGAATCAAAGTCGTTAAGAAACTCTCAAGGTCATTAGGGGGCTTCCTGTTCAAACATAGGTCGTATCCGAACCAAAGAGAACACAAATGTCGGTACCCTCTTGATCGGCGCAACGCCAAAGCCAATGGGGGCTACATGATCGTATTCTAATCCTAGCTTAACCCCTCTAGAACGGTTTACTGATCGTATTCGAATCAGTAGCTTTGAATTTTTTATATTTGGTTTAAGTTTTTTGGAAGCATCCTTTTATTTGACTTGAGGTTTACAAGTATAAGTATGGTTAATTTTAACCCGGTTTAATTTTGGCTGATAAGTCGCCAGTATATGAGCATCATTATACCTTTGGAAATATTGAGGTCCGAAGATTGGGTTATCGCCCTTACTGACCGGGTCATATGAGCCGGCGGTGCAAAGTTAAAGGTCGTAGGTGTACGATTATAGTTGTGTTTTAAACATTATATGTTGCAACAGCCTTATCTATGACGCTTTTTAAGTTATTATGACCCGCTTGGCGGTAAGCCGCCAAGGGACCTTGTGATCTATTTTCATGTGCAAGACAGTTAAAAAGGTTTGGTCAAGCATACGGAAAACAGATGAAAAGTAAACACGGGTGAATATAACACGGCCGCTTAATGACATTAAGCAATAAAATGTGCATGATGGCACGGCCAAAGCAAAGTTATTTCTACTCTATTACATGACTCCTTGAGTCCAGATGATTCACATTGTTTTTTCAGCACATCACAGGTGTGAGCCGCCATGGCAGGTTAGCCTTCATGATTGGCCTAAAGCGTCCGAGTTAGCCCTCTCCGCGTCTTCGCCCTGTTCCCTTTCCTGGAAGGTTGACGATGACCAGTCAATGTTGTTCAAAGCTTCAAATTTGGCTTCATCATCAACTAGACAGGCCGGGTCAACTTCAGGGGCGAAGGTGTGCTTACGGAGTGGGGGGATCAGACTGGTCACTTCATAATGAGGCATCGAAATTCTCCGGTTCTCTTCATCATAACCCGCCTGGTACTTGGTAAGATCCACTTCATTCGCTATCAGGGTAGCCACGAGGCGTATCTCCTTTGCGCAAGCGGTAAAGTCTACTTATTCAAAAGGAGTGTCGTCTTCCTTCAAGCTTGGATAGCCAGTGGCAATGTCGGACGGGTCTAACTCTGGTAGCCAAGCCTTGGCCTGGCTTAAAGCATTTACCGCTCCGGCTCTTGTAGCTAACCGCCTCAGTTCATTGAACCGTTGGGGTAGCACGGAAAGCTTCTTCAAGACATCTACCAGGAGGGTAGGCACTTCATTTGACAAGGCCACCGTGGCTAATGCACATTGAGACCCGGTATATAATTGCTCCACCAAGGTGTAAACTGCCTTCAGCTTGATCAGCATATCTTGGTTCAAATTGGAGCTTCTGGGGCCTGCATAAACATGATCAGGTGAGTCAATTCCAATTATATGATCAACTTAAAGGTTCAAATGTTTAAACGCTTACAGGGCGACTTACCAAAGATTGCCGAGGCCATTTGAGAGACTTGGCGCTTTAAGCCGGTTAATTCACTGGTTGCTTCTTCCAGAGCCGCCTCTGCCTTCTCAGCTCAGTTAATTAAACTTGTTCTTTCATCAGCCCAGGACTTCTTTTCATTATCAAATTCTTTCTTCAATTTTTCTTGTTCAGGAATACTGAATTTGAACTTGGTATCGGCCTTTTGGGTCTCCGTTTCTTGGGCCTCAAGGCGGCTCTTCAGATCAGTCACCTCTGATTCAAGTTGACTCGTAGCGGCCTATACAAATACAGGGTCAAAATCAAGCCAATTTTTATGCAGTATCAAAGTCCCAAGCCTTTTGCCAGCAACAATGTGTAACGCCCCAGATGTAACTTTCCATATTTGTACTCCAACTCTTGCCGTCTCCGGCGCTTAGTTATATTTATTTCTCGGGTTCGGGTCTTTGTCTCCGTGTGTTGTTTTTCTTTTCGTGCACCTCTTATCATGTCATCACGTGCATTGCATTTGCATACATGTTCATCTCATGCATTCGATCTTTTTCCCCGTTGTCCGTTTTGCATTCCGGCGCTTCGTTCTCCTCCGGTGGTCATTTCTAGCTTTCTTTCGTGTGTGGGGATTAAACATTTCCGGATTGGACCGAGACTTGCCAAGCGGCCTTGGTTTACTACCGGTAGACCGCCTGTCAAGTTTCGGGTCATTTGGACTTCGTTTGATACTCCAACGGTTAACCGAGGGACCGAAAAGGCCTCGTGTGTGTTGCAGCCCAACACCCCCCAAATTTGGTCCAAAACCCACCAAACTCTGCTCCATGTCCTAGTGCGTTCGATCACGATCGTGTGGGCGAAAACCGCACCTCATTTGGACTCTCCTAGCTCCCTCTATGCCTATATATACACCCCTCCGTTTTCGGATCTCTCCCTCTCCCCGAAACCCTAAAAAAAAAAATCATCCCCGCCAAATCCGCGCCGACGGACGTGTCCGCCCCCGGCCGGACGCGTCCGCCGCCGCCCGCC
>NC_041381.1:463439039-463448518 GCF_002162155.2 Triticum dicoccoides
CCTCTTCCCCTCGCCGCCCGGCGACCCCGGCCGCGCCGCCCCTCGCCGTCTCGTCGCCGGCCACCGCCTCCTCCACGCCCGGCCCCCTCTCCGGCGACCTCCCGGAGCCCGGCGTCCCTTCCTCTCCGGCGAACAGTGAACTCCGGCACCACCTCGGGATCCGTGCCGCCAGATCCAGATCCAGTTTTGGATTCGGTTGACTTCTCTCCCCCGAAACCCTAGTTTTTTTTATGCAATCTTTGACTGCTTGTATCTTCGCAACCGTAGCTCCGTTTTGGGCGTATGATATATCAAAATCTTCGTCTCGACATGTACATCATTTCGTTCCATTGCATCATTTGCATTTGAGGTCATCTTGTTGTCCAAAATGCTGTTAGAAGGAGGCTTCGTGAGTTAGATTGCAGATCCGTTAGTTCATCATGCACTTTCGTCATTTTTGCTATGTTTAATTCGTGCATGATATGCCTATGCCCCTTTGGGATGAATTGTTAAGCATTTTGTCTTCTTTCCAGAGGTGCCACCCATGCATTTTTAGGATGTGTGTGTTGTCTTGTGCAAGCTTGCGAAGAGAGGTACCTGAGATTGCAGATTTCAGGGACTTAGTGATTTTCACTAAGTCTGGGATATTTTAGTTCATGATGCTATATGTCCAGCTTGTTTCCTAGTGATCCGTGCCTCTTTTGAGGATGATCAGTAAGGGAGTTTTGATATTTATGTTATGCTCTATCCATCCATGTCTTTGTTGGCATTTGTGGAGTGCTCTAGGTTGACTCAATCGAGCTCAACTTTTGCTTCGTTGTTAATCTGGGCAGATCGTCAACTTGTTTGCGATTTTGCCGATGCTACCGTTAGTGTTCCATGCATGATATGCCTTTGTTCTTGCCATGTGTAGCTAGCACTTTGTGCCTTCTTGCTGGTTATATGCATTCCTTGTCATGACTTGCACCGTAGTGAGTGCATCGAGCTCGTTTACATGCCTTCGTGAGTTATATTTCAGCATGTCTCAGTTTTCACTAAGTCTGAAAACTGATTGTGTTCGAGCGATGTTCGTGAGCTCGGTAGAGTATTTTGTGAACCCTTTTGGCCCCAGGTCACTTTGGGTGTTTTATTAAGCTTGTTGAGTAGCTCCATGCCATGTTCTTACTTGTCATGTTCAGGTTTTGTATCATGTTGTTTTGCTGCTCCGAAGAGAGCATCGCGATCTGAAAATTTCAGACTAGTGTTAATTTCACTAAGTCTGAAATCTGTTTTGCATTTGCGTTTTAGCCATGCTTGTTTGAACCTCTTAATGGATGAATTTGCCCATGGCTCAGTGCTAGTGTTTTGTCAACCATCTTGTGTACTTCTCTGCCATGTATTTTGTTTTCATGTTTGGTGGTTGTAGCATGTTCATTTCGTTGCATTTAGATGCCTACTTGCTGTAAATCGCATACCGGTGTCATATCTTAAAACGCTTGCCATTTCCAAACCGTAGCTCTGATTCCAATGATCTTTATATCGTTTTCAATCGATTTTATCCCCTCTATCCAGTGGCACACTTGGATTTCCAAGTTGATGCCAGGTCCATGCATTTCCTGTCATATCTTGCATTTTGCATCCCGCATCGCATCCCGCATAGCATATCGTCATTTCATCATATTGCTTGGTCTTGCCCGTGGTTGATTGTATCCTTGTTGCTTGTTTGTCTTGTTGGGTAGAGCCGGGAGACGAGTTCGCTACCGAGGAGCCCGTTGAGTTTGCTTGTGAGGATCCAGTCAACTCTGACAACTGTGCAGGCAAGATGATCATACCCTCGAAATCACTACTATCTTTGCTATGCTAGTTTGCTCGCTCTTTTGCTTTGCCACTGCTACGATGCCTACCTTTTGCTTGTCAGCCTCCCAATTGCCATGTTGAACCTCTAACCCACCATTGTCCTAGCAAACCGTTGATTGGCTATGTTACCGCTTGCTCAGCCCTTCTTATAGCGTTGTTAGCTGCAGGTGAAGGTTGGAGCCGATCCTTGTTGGATCATTTATTTTCTTGTTGGGATATCATTATATTGCTATGTTATCTTAATGCATCTATATACTTGGTAAAGGGTGGAAGGCTCGGCCTCTCGCCTAGTGTTTTGTTCCACTCTTGCCGCCCTAGTTTCCGTCATATCGGTGTTATGTTCCCGGATTGTTGCGTCCCTTACGCGGTTGGGTTATAATGGGAACCCCTTGATAGTTCGCCTTGATTAAAGCTTTTCCAGCAATGCCCAACATTGGTTTTACCATTTGCCACCTAGCCTCTTTTCCCTTGGGTTTCCGGAGCCCGAAGGTCATCTTATTTTAACCCCCCCCGGGCCAGTGCTCCTCTGAGCGTTGGTCCAAACTAGAGTCCTGTGCAGCGCCCCCTCGGGGAAACTCGAGGTTTGGTTTTAGTTGTATGGAGCGCTCATCTGAGTGTGCCCTGAGAAAGAGATATGTGCAGCTCCTATCGGGATTTGTCGGCACATTCGGGCGGTGTTGCTGGTCTTGTTTTAACCTGTCGAATTGTCTTGTTGTACCGGGTTGCCGAGTCTGATCGGTGTGTCTCGGGTGGAGGTCTATTCCTTCGTTGACCGTGAGAGCTTGTCATGGGCTAAGTTGGGACTCCCCTGCAGGGATTGAACTTTCGAAAGCCGTGCCCGCGGTTATGGGCAGATGGGAATTTGTTAATGTCCGGTTGTAGATGACTTGAACTAAACTTAATTAAAATGAATCAACCGTGTGTGTTACCGTGATGGCCCCTTCTCGGCGGAGTCCGGGAAGTGGACACGGTGTTGGAGTTATGCTTGCGCAGGATGTTCCTTTAGCTTCTCGCTCGTGCTTCGCCTTCTCTTCTCGCTCTCTTTTGCGTATAAGTTAGCCACCACATATGCTAGTCGCTTGCTGCAGCTCCACATATATTTGCCTTATCCATTCCTATGAGCTTAAATAGTCTTGATCGCGTGGGTGTGAGATTGCTGAGTCCCTGTGGGTCACAGATACTACAACTCCAGATGCAGGTCCAGGTGATTCTGCTCCAGTTGACGATTACGAGCTCAGGTGGGAGTTCGACGAGGACTCTCAGCGATACTACGTGTCCTTTCCAGATGATCAGTAGTGGTGCCTAGTTGGGGTTATCGATTCAGGACCTTGTCGCATGTTGGGGGTCTTTTCTATTTTGGCACCGTAGTCGGGCCATGAGTGATTTGTTTGATGGATGTTATTTATGTACTCTGACGTGACGTGGCGAGTGTAAGCCAACTATGTTATCTCCCCCTTTTATTATATATTACATGGGATGTTGTAATGATTGCCTGACTTGCGACATTGCTTTCAATGCGGTTATGCCTCTAAGTCGTGCCTCGACACGTGGGAGCTATAGCCGCATCGAGGGCGTTACAAGTTGGTATCAGAGCCTTCCCCGACCTTAGGAGCCCCATTGTTTGATCGTTTTTAGCAGCCGAGTTGTGTCTAGAAAAATGTTTTGAGTCCTTAGGAATTATATATCGGAGAACTTAGGAATTCTTTTACTTCCCAGTCTCCTCATCGCTCTGGTAAGGCATCCTGACGTAGAGTTTTGACTCTTCTCTTCTCAAACTTCACAAAAAAAAAAATTTAGGATCACGCGAGTATCTTGGTTTTGTTCCGATGGTTTTGTGACGAGAACATTGTTCTTGGTGCCTCCTGTCTTTAGGGGTTGTGGCAGTGTCCCGGGGAGTTGAGCTCCGAGGTGTTGTCGTCACAATTTTATCGTTGCAATTCTGGTATACTTGAGATATGTGCGCGACATCGGAAATCTCTTTTATACAGTTCGTTGGTGAGATAACCTCGACGCCACCCAGTACTGGGGCGGGAGTTCGGGAGTATCGCCATAACTTGTATAACGGATGCTTTTCGAAGGTTGAGGTAGATGGTTTCCGAAGTTTTCTTGGTTATGTGTTGAAGGATGGATACAGCTGGATGTAGGATTTGCTAGTTTGGGTGAGATATTGTGCTTCCCCTGTATCCCCAACACCTGATTGCATAACCGGAAAGGTTCGGGAGTTTCATAGGTGGGAATTCTAGTAGCTCTAGTTCTTCTTCCACGGATATTGGTTTGAGATTGGGATTTCTTACCGATTATTCGTTCTTGATCCGTACCTTGTTGATTTATTTCTCTACCGTAATTCTTCGTGGCTTCTCAATTTATGGATATGTGACCATTTGAGGAGGAATGCATTCGTTCATTTGGTTCGAATGTGAAGACTATATGTTGCAATTTTCATTCCGTTGGATTCAGCTTCTATATTGTTGTCTATCTATGTGCTAATGGTGGTCAACCTCTTCAGGATGGCTCCTCCAACGCGCACGACTCCGAATCCTGATCCGCCTCCACCTCCGCCTCCTCCGGAAGCATGGCAAGCTGTGATGGCCGCTACTAATGCAAATACACAGTTGATCATGCAAATTCTCCAAGAGCGCAATCAAGGCAGTCAAGGGAATCAAGGCCATAATCAGCACCACTTTGCTACTCTGAACCAGTTCCTTGCTAATGGCCCAAAGACGTTCAGCGGTTGTGTTGAGGCTACCGATGCTGACGATTGGCTAGTGGATCTGGGCAAGCATTTTGAATGTAGCAACGTCAGGCCTGAAGATTTCGTCAAGTTCGCTTCTTTCCAGCTCAAAGATCAGGCTGCAGAGTGGTTCCAGCAGTACAAGGATTCCAGAGGTGGACGTCTAATCACTTGGGACGATTTTCGTCAAGATTTCCGCGCTCATCACATCCCTCAAAGTGTGGTTGAGAGTAAGCGTCAGGAATTCCGCAATCTGAAGCAAGGCACCTTGTCTGTCTATGACTACAACAAGTTGTTCCAGAAGCTCACCCGTTTTGCCAAGCAGGATGTTCCTGATGAGAAAAGCATGATCTATCAGTTCAGGGGTGGTCTTCGTGAGGAAATTCAGCTCGCTCTTGTTCTCTTTGAGCCGTTGAGATACGATGAGTTCTACAACATGGCACTGAAGCAAGAGGCTGCTCAGATGAGGTGTGATGCTTCCAGGAAGCGTGCCAGAGATGTTACGCCGTCTTCCTCTACTCAAGTGGTCAAGCAGCAGAAGTATTGGCTTCCTCCTCCTCCGTTCCGTCAGCCGTATCAGCAGAAGAGCAAAGGTGGCAGTGGTTTCTCCCACCCACCCTACCCAGGCTTTCAGAACAAGTCTTCATCTCAAGCTCCAAGATCGAGTGCTCCGTATCACCGTCCGCTTTCAGAGGTCACGTGCAACAAGTGCCAACAGAAGGGTCACTATGCCAACAAGTGTACCAACCAGAGGCGTCTTCCTCCTCCTCCTCCTGTCAGATCGGCAAGTACAGCTGTGGTCAAGCACAATCCCAAGCACGCCAAGGTCAATATGGTGAATGCAGCTCAGGCAGAGGATTCTTCAGATGTGATCATGGGTAACCTTCTTGTTAACGATGTTCCTGCAAAAGTTCTTTTTGACACAGGTGCATCGCATTGCTTCATTTCCAAACCTTTTGCATCAAAGTATGAGTGTGATTATCAGTATCTGCAAAGTTCCTTGCAAATTGTGTCACCGGGCAAGCAGATGACAGCTAACACCTGCGTCCCTGAGGTTACTATCACATTGGGTGACTACAAGTTCCTTTCTTCCCCAATTGTTCTCGGTAACTCGGATATTGATCTTATTCTCGGAATGGATTGGCTTTCTAAGCACAAGGCACATCTTGACTGTGCTGCCAGGCAGATTCAATTGACTCATTCGTCTGAGGATGTCATTGTCTTTGCCGCTCGGGATAATTCCATCCGGTGGTTTTCTCTCAATGAGAAGGGTGAATTGGATGCTATTTCGCAAATTCCTGTCGTTTGCGAATATCAAGACGTCTTTCCAGAAGAACTTCCAGGGATGCCTCCAAACCGGCCGGTTGAATTTGTTATTGAACTTGAGCCCGGTACGGAACCTGTGTGCAAACGTCCCTACAAGCTCGGCCCCGAAGAGTTGAAGGAGTTGAAGAAACAACTCGATGAGCAAGAAAGATTGGGTCTCATCCGGCCTAGTACTTCTCCGTGGGGTTGTGGTGTTCTTTTTGTGAAGAAGAAGGATGGATCGAGTCGACTTTGTGTTGATTACCGTCCAGTAAACAAGAAGACCATCAAGAACAAATACCCACTTCCCAACATCAATGAGCTGTTCGAACAACTCAAGGGTGCTCAAGTATTCTCCAAGCTTGATCTCCGTATGGGTTATCATCAGATTCGTATTCGTGAGCAAGATATTCCCAAGACGGCGTTCAGGACAAGCTTTGGTTCATATGAATACACCGTCATGTCTTTTGGCCTCGCCAACGCTCCTCCGACGTTCTCTCGCATGATGAACTTCATCTTCAACCCCTACACCAATGAATTCGTTCTGGTCTATCTCGACGACATTCTGGTTTTCTCGAAGAACAAGAAAGATCATGCCAAGCACTTGCGTTTGGTTCTTGACAAGCTCAGAGAACATCAGTTCTACGCCAAGTTCTCCAAGTGTGAATTTTGGCTCGATGAGGTTCTTTATCTTGGTCATATCATCTCTGCCAAGGGCATTTCCGTGAATCCTGAGAAGGTGTCCGCAATTGTGAATTGGGAACCTCCTCAGAACGTGAAGCAACTCCGCAGTTTCCTCGGTCTCGCAAGCTATTGCCGAAGATTCGTTGAAAACTTTTCTAAGATCGCCAAGCCTCTCTCAAATCTTCTTCAGAAGCACGTCAAGTACGTTTGGTCTCCGGAGTGTGATATTGCTTTCAACTCTTTGAAAGAGAAATTGATCACTGCTCCAGTTCTGACTCCGCCTGATGAAACCAAGCCGTACGAGGTCTTTTGTGATGCCTCTCTCCAAGGTCTCGGTGCTGTACTGATGCAAGAGAAGAAAGTTGTTGCTTATACCTCTCGCCAGTTGAAACCTAATGAGAAGAACTACCCCACTCATGATCTCGAGTTGGCGGCAGTTGTGCACGCGTTACTGACTTGGAGACATCTTCTATTGGGAAGAAAAGTAGATATTTTCACTGATCACAAGAGTCTCAAGTACATCTTCACTCAGCCTAATCTCAACCTCAGGCAGACTTGATGGGTCGAGATGATTCAAGAGTACAATCCGAGTATCGAGTATACTCCAGGCAAGGCTAATGTGATTGCTGACGCTTTGAGCAGAAAAGCATATTGCAACAGTCTGATTCTCAAGCCTTATCAACCCGAGCTTTGTGAAGCTTTCCGCAAACTTAATCTGCAAGTTGTTCCTCAAGGTTTCCTCGCCAACCTTCAAGTCTCTCCTACCTTGGAAGACCAGATTCGCCAAGCCCAACTTCTTGATGCTATGGTGAAGAAGGTGAAGATTGGTATTGCAAAGAGTCAGTCCAAGTACAAGTGCTACCGACTTGATGACAAGGACACTCTCTTCTTCGAGGATCGAATTGTTGTGCCCAAAGGTGAACTTCGTAAGGTGATCATGAACGAGGCTCACAACTCTCTCCTCTCCATCCACCCTGGTAGTACGAAGATGTATCAGGACCTCAAGCAAGCTTATTGGTGGACTCGAATGAAGCGCGAGATCGCTCAATTCGTGAATGAATGTGATGTCTGCAGAAGAGTGAAGGCAGAACACCAAAGGCCAGCTGGTCTCCTCCAACCTCTTGCCATTCCAGAATGGAAGTTTGACCACATTGAAATGGACTTTGTGACTGGGTTTCCAAAGTCCAAGCGTGGCAATGATGCTATATTTGTTGTCATCGACAAGCTCACCAAAGTGGCTCATTTCCTGCCTATCAAAGAGTCGATCACTGCAGCTCAATTGGCGGAACTCTATACCTCTCGCATTGTCTCTCTGCACGGTATTCCTCAAGTGATATCTTCAGACCGTGGCAGCATCTTTACCTCCAAGTTTTGGGATTCTTTTCAGAAGGCCATGGGCACCAACATCCGCTTCAGCACAGCTTTCCATCCTCAAACAAGCGGTCAAGTCGAGCGTGTCAACCAAATTCTTGAAGATATGCTCAGGGCTTGTGTGATTTCTTTCGGCATGAAGTGGGAGGATTGTCTTCCTTATGCTGAATTCTCATACAACAACAGCTTTCAAGAAAGTTCGGGCAAGGCCCCCTTTGAAATTCTATATGGCAGGAAGTGCCGTACCCCTCTCAACTGGTCTGAAACCGGTGAACGTCAGCTGCTGGGTAATGACCTAATCACAGAAGCAGAAGATATGTGCAAAGTCATTCGTGATAACCTCAAAGCAGCCCAGTCCCGCCAGAAGAGCTACTATGATAGTAAGCACCGTCATCTGGCTTTCGAGATCGGAGATCATGTTTACCTCCGCGTCTCTCCCATGAAAGGTACTCGTCGCTTTGGTATCAAAGGGAAGCTTGCCCCTAGATACGTGGGACCTTTCAAGATTGTCAGCAAGAGAGGCGACCTCGCCTATCAACTCGAGCTTCCTTCAAACTTTGCAAATGTTCATGATGTGTTCCACGTCTCTCAGCTTAGAAAGTGCTTCAAGACTCCTGACCGCACCATCAACTTCGAGGACATTGAGCTCCAAGAAGATCTCTCTTATCGTGAGCACCCAGTTGCTATTCTTGAAGAGACTGAACGCAAGACTCGCAACAAGTCGATCAAATTTCTCAAAGTCAAGTGGTCACACCATTCCGACCGTGAAGCTACCTGGGAACGCGAGGATCACCTCCGTTCTGAGTACCCGGAGTTCTTTCAGTCCTAGATCTCGGGACGAGATCTTTTCGTAGTGGTGGAGTTTTGTAACGCCCCAGATGTAACTTTCCATATTTGTACTCCAACTCTTGCCGTCTCCGGCGCTTAGTTATATTTATTTCTCGGGTTCAGGTCTTTGTCTCCGTGTGTTGTTTTTCTTTTCGTGCACCTCTTATCATGTCATCACGTGCATTGCATTTGCATACATGTTCATCTCATGCATTCGATCTTTTTCCCCGTTGTCCGTTTTGCATTCCGGCGCTTCGTTCTCCTCCGGTGGTCATTTCTAGCTTTCTTTCGTGTGTGGGGATTAAACATTTCCGGATTGGACCGAGACTTGCCAAGCGGCCTTGGTTTACTACCGGTAGACCGCCTGTCAATTTTCGGGTCATTTGGACTTCGTTTGATACTCCAACGGTTAACCGAGGGACCGAAAAGGCCTCGTGTGTGTTGCAGCCCAACCCCCCCCAAATTTGGTCCAAAACCCACCAAACTCTGCTCCATGTCCTAGTGCGTTCGATCACGATCGTGTGGGCGAAAACCGCACCTCATTTGGACTCTCCTAGCTCCCTCTATGCCTATATATACACCCCTCCGTTTTCGGATCTCTCCCTCTCCCCGAAACCCTAAAAAAAAATCATCCCCGCCAGATCCGCGCCGACGGACGTGTCCGCCCCCGGCCGGACGCGTCCGCCGCCGCCCGCCTCCGCCATCCACGTCGCGCCACGTGGCAGGACCACATCGCCGCGGCCGC
>NC_041381.1:463448941-463449645 GCF_002162155.2 Triticum dicoccoides
TATGCCTTTGTTCTTGCCATGTGTAGCTAGCACTTTGTGCCTTCTTGCTGGTTATATGCATTCCTTGTCATGACTTGCACCGTAGTGAGTGCATCGAGCTCGTTTACATGCCTTCGTGAGTTATATTTCAGCATGTCTCAGTTTTCACTAAGTCTGAAAACTGATTGTGTTCGAGCGATGTTCGTGAGCTCGGTAGAGTATTTTGTGAACCCTTTTGGCCCCAGGTCACTTTGGGTGTTTTATTAAGCTTGTTGAGTAGCTCCATGCCATGTTCTTACTTGTCATGTTCAGGTTTTGTATCATGTTGTTTTGCTGCTCCGAAGAGAGCATCGCGATCTGAAAATTTCAGACTAGTGTTAATTTCACTAAGTCTGAAATCTGTTTTGCATTTGCGTTTTAGCCATGCTTGTTTGAACCTCTTAATGGATGAATTTGCCCATGGCTCAGTGCTAGTGTTTTGTCAACCATCTTGTGTACTTCTCTGCCATGTATTTTGTTTTCATGTTTGGTGGTTGTAGCATGTTCATTTCGTTGCATTTAGATGCCTACTTGCTGTAAATCGCATACCGGTGTCATATCTTAAAACGCTTGCCATTTCCAAACCGTAGCTCTGATTCCAATGATCTTTATATCGTTTTCAATCGATTTTATCCCCTCTATCCAGTGGCACACTTGGATTTCCAAGTTGATGCCAGGTCCATGCA
>NC_041381.1:463449655-463471127 GCF_002162155.2 Triticum dicoccoides
TTCCTGTCATATCTTGCATTTTGCATCCCGCATCGCATCCCGCATAGCATATCGTCATTTCATCATATTGCTTGGTCTTGCCCGTGGTTGATTGTATCCTTGTTGCTTGTTTGTCTTGTTGGGTAGAGCCGGGAGACGAGTTCGCTACCGAGGAGCCCGTTGAGTTTGCTTGTGAGGATCCAGTCAACTCTGACAACTGTGCAGGCAAGATGATCATACCCTCGAAATCACTACTATCTTTGCTATGCTAGTTTGCTCGCTCTTTTGCTTTGCCACTGCTACGATGCCTACCTTTTGCTTGTCAGCCTCCCAATTGCCATGTTGAACCTCTAACCCACCATTGTCCTAGCAAACCGTTGATTGGCTATGTTACCGCTTGCTCAGCCCTTCTTATAGCGTTGTTAGCTGCAGGTGAAGGTTGGAGCCGATCCTTGTTGGATCATTTATTTTCTTGTTGGGATATCATTATATTGCTATGTTATCTTAATGCATCTATATACTTGGTAAAGGGTGGAAGGCTCGGCCTCTCGCCTAGTGTTTTGTTCCACTCTTGCCGCCCTAGTTTCCGTCATATCGGTGTTATGTTCCCGGATTGTTGCGTCCCTTACGCGGTTGGGTTATAATGGGAACCCCTTGATAGTTCGCCTTGATTAAAGCTTTTCCAGCAATGCCCAACATTGGTTTTACCATTTGCCACCTAGCCTCTTTTCCCTTGGGTTTCCGGAGCCCGAAGGTCATCTTATTTTAACCCCCCCCGGGCCAGTGCTCCTCTGAGCGTTGGTCCAAACTAGAGTCCTGTGCAGCGCCCCCTCGGGGAAACTCGAGGTTTGGTTTTAGTTGTATGGAGCGCTCATCTGAGTGTGCCCTGAGAAAGAGATATGTGCAGCTCCTATCGGGATTTGTCGGCACATTCGGGCGGTGTTGCTGGTCTTGTTTTAACCTGTCGAATTGTCTTGTTGTACCGGGTTGCCGAGTCTGATCGGTGTGTCTCGGGTGGAGGTCTATTCCTTCGTTGACCGTGAGAGCTTGTCATGGGCTAAGTTGGGACTCCCCTGCAGGGATTGAACTTTCGAAAGCCGTGCCCGCGGTTATGGGCAGATGGGAATTTGTTAATGTCCGGTTGTAGATGACTTGAACTAAACTTAATTAAAATGAATCAAGCGTGTGTGTTACCGTGATGGCCCCTTCTCGGCGGAGTCCGGGAAGTGGACACGGTGTTGGAGTTATGCTTGCGCAGGATGTTCCTTTAGCTTCTCGCTCGTGCTTCGCCTTCTCTTCTCGCTCTCTTTTGCGTATAAGTTAGCCACCACATATGCTAGTCGCTTGCTGCAGCTCCACATATATTTGCCTTATCCATTCCTATGAGCTTAAATAGTCTTGATCGCGTGGGTGTGAGATTGCTGAGTCCCTGTGGCTCACAGATACTACAACTCCAGATGCAGGTCCAGGTGATTCTGCTCCAGTTGACGATTACGAGCTCAGGTGGGAGTTCGACGAGGACTCTCAGCGATACTACGTGTCCTTTCCAGATGATCAGTAGTGGTGCCTAGTTGGGGTTATCGATTCAGGACCTTGTCGCATGTTGGGGGTCTTTTCTATTTTGGCACCGTAGTCGGGCCATGAGTGATTTGTTTGATGGATGTTATTTATGTACTCTGACGTGACGTGGCGAGTGTAAGCCAACTATGTTATCTCCCCCTTTTATTATATATTACATGGGATGTTGTAATGATTGCCTGACTTGCGACATTGCTTTCAATGCGGTTATGCCTCTAAGTCGTGCCTCGACACGTGGGAGCTATAGCCGCATCGAGGGCGTTACACAATGCTTGGCACTTGGGGGCTAATGTTTGCCGAAGAATTTTACTTTCAACGGAGGTTCATAACATGGCGGTTCATAATAGTAAGTCCCAAGCACTTTTTCAAACAATAATACTTGGCACTTGGGGGCTAATGCATATTGCGGTTCAAAGCTCTGTAAGTACATTTTTTATATAACCATTTTAAGGAACGGTTTAACCACGTTGGTTAAGCCGCCCCTTGGGGACTACAGAGTAAGCCGGACTTCTTGTATGTCTTATTCATCTATGTTACTGATGTCACTAAATTTGTTTCTAAGTCTACAACATAAGCATAATACGCAATAGACTTCGGGGCTGGCATAGTACAGATTAATGAATAAAGAGAGAAAGGGTTATACCTCAAATTTTTGGTGCATTTGCTTCACCATGTCAATCTCAAGGTTCCGGTTGCTGTGCACTTGGTTCATGTAGCCAGAAAAGATGTCTCCAACACTCATATGAGCATAGTTTGCAACATCCAGCTTGACCCGGCGGTGTTCCAAAAGTTCTTCTTTGGCGGGACACTTGGCCAGCACAGTTGGCCTTCCCGGCTCAACAAAGTCGGTTCTGGTGATCTCAACGTTAGTGTTTTGCGGGTCATCTGTCCTGACCGGGCTAGGGATTTCTGGATTTTCTGACTCATCAGCGGCTCGTTCAGCAGGCGGGTCAGCAGCGGAAGTTGGTATATCTTGAACTGGCTCAGATGGCGGCTCATGAGTTGATGAGTCCGGTATAGCTGTTTCAAGAACCGGCTCAGTCACTACCGTGTCTTCAGCTGGCTTGTTCTTCCTAACCCGTTTGCTAGGCTTGGCTTGTCCACTGTGTCAAAATAAAAGGTTAGTACAAATGCAAGGGGTTAAAGTAAATACAAGATAAGCAGATTATTATACCCTGGTGCAGTCTTGAAAGCCGGCAGGTTGGACTGCATTGAGTCGCCAGAGGAAGGGGAAGTTTCCTGATAATCCAAGTCAGAAGAATTGAGAGGTTGGCGAGTAAGACCCGCCAAAGGATAAAGAGAATTTAAATAAGAGGTGACCTCATTCCGGCGCTTCTTTGGGGTGTTTGGTAAGCCAGAGGAGAGCTCCGCATCCTTGCTGGTCCTGGTCTGCCTCCGGCTCTCATGAATCTGTCACTTCAAAAGAAATTGAGGATCGTGATGAGCTAAAGGATGAGAAAACCTTACTTTCCGGGTCACTCTGCGGATTTTCCATCTTGGCAAAGGCTCGGAGTCGCAGGAACCAATAGTTACCTCATCAGCCTTGTTACGGCTTGCTCCTGTGTCCTCCTACTGATAATTAGTGTCAATAAGATGGTTAAAAAATGAGCCAAGGGAATCAAGGGCTACCTCCGACTCAGAAGAGTCTGCTAGCTGAAGCAGGTCAGAGGCGGTGGCCTTTTTGCCCTTCTTCTTGGCAGCCTCTTTTCTGGCGGCTTTCTTCTCCTTCCTGGCTTTCTTGGCAGCCTCATGGTCATATTTGACCTTCCAAAATTTATCACCCGCCTGCAAAGATTAACATATGTATGAGTATGGGTGAAACATAAAAAAAATAAGGTAATTATTTCATATGGGCGGCTTACCATTGGAGCCGGGTTAGCTTTACAGAAGGGGGCTAAGCCCACCTTACCACAGTCTGCCAGGCTCTCGTTCAAAAGAGACCTGGTCATATCATCGATGACATCTTTAGGCAAGTCATCAGGGCTGTGTCGCAGAGGGTCATCCTTTGCACCCGTATAATCTCACATCAAGCCGGGGCGGCGGCTCAACGGAATGACCCGCCAGGCGAGCCAAAGCCGTACCAGGTCGATGCCTGTTAAACCGTTTCCCAGAAGAGCTTTGATCTTGGCCAAAGTGGGGGCGAGTGATTTGCGTTCGGCGGCTGTAATCTTGTCAGGCAAATGATGGTTGGGCCCAAGACGAAGAGCACGAAAGCCGGGCAGAGGGTTTTCACCAGCCGGAGAGGTGTCTTGGCAGTAAAACCACGTCATATTCCAATCTTTGGGGTGGCTTGGCAGGTTGGCGTAAGGAAAGATCATGTCCCTATGGTGCTGGATTGAGACACTGCCAAGCCCTAAGCTCTGACCGCTAGCGCACTCATTCTGGCGGTTCAAGTAAAATAGCTCTCTGAAGAGCATCAAGTTGGGTTCTTCTCCAAGGTATACTTCATTGAATACTTGGAAGTTGTAGATATTAGACACGGAATTGGGTCCGATGTCTTAAGGGTGAAGATCAACGAAATGCAACACGTCTCTGATGAATTTTGAGCCAGGGGGAGTGAAACCCCAGTTCATGTGATCCGTGAAAACAACAACTCCTCCTTCTTTGGGCTGAGGAAATTCCTCCTCCGGGTTAGGAGCATGATAAGTCATGACTTCTTTCTTCGACAGATAGCTGGTCTTCACAAAATCATCAAGAGTACTGTCTGTGACAATGGATTTAACCCAGTTGCAGGAGGTGGGTGCTTTTGGTGCCATTATGATTGAACAGCCTAAGACAAAGAAAAAAGTACCGGTTCAAATTTAAGCCGGGCAGGAAAATATTACAGCGCATAGTCAAGATGGCGGCTTATGAAGGGGCCTAATGGTATAAGGATAATTATGTCAAGGTTATTTAAGCCGCCATAGGCTCTATAAGCCATCAAGACTATTTAAAGCGCCAAGGGTGGTTCAAGTTATCAATTGAGCATTGCCTCTTCTAAACCGGTGACCAGAGTCGCCATGGCTAGATAAATCTAACAATTGCATATTTTTGCCTAAGTGTTGAGTAAACAGATTTCACAAACTACAGCTATTATTTTGGATCAAACAGACGTTCAGAAAAGAAAATTTTCTAGACCTAAAAACATAGTACAAAGAAGTTCATGCGTTCCACTGAGGATTCTTTACAAAGAAAGAAGATCTGCTAGCGCCTAAAATGGACGCGGGACAGCTACCACACAAGACCTACGCTATTGGATCGAAGAAACCACGATAGAAGCAAATGCGAAGAACTAGAATGAACAGGGAACTGTATAGATGAACTCGCTAAGCCTAGCATGGATCTATGGTGCGGAAAGGGGAAAACTTACTGCGATGGATCTGCTGCAGCGGCGGCGGAGCTCCAGTGACAGACGGGGGCGAGAGAAAGAAAATGCGGAAAGGGAAGAATGAGGAAGACCTAGTCGGGTCTATTTATAAGGAAGGGCCACTAAAAGAGCGCGAAAAACGAGGAGGCCGAAAATATGAGTTATCCAACTACAAGGATGCCTCGATTTTTGGGATGGTCATCAAGACAAAGATCCATTGGGATGCATTGGATAAAATATGCTTTTATGACAGGTGACGTCATGGCGGGTTACCACAAATCCAGAGGATGACGTCATGGCGGGTTACAAAAATTTCATAAGGGCAGAAGATTTTTCCTTAAGTGTCGAAGATTGACATGAACCGGTTCAAATCAATCTGGGGCCTAATGTTGGGGATATAACCATTGGTATGACCCGCCCAGGAGGGGCCTGGTTATACTTGCAAATATTCTTGAAGCCCAATACCCAGGATATAGATGTCAGTTTAGTTAAGGGCCCAAGGCCCAGAGGCGACTTAAGGCCCGTAGTGATAAACCGCCATGTATGCGTGACTTGTATTGTAAGGCAAGAATAGTTAAGAGACCGAGTCGGACACTGTTTATGAGCCGTCTGGGACTCTGTGAGCTGCAGGGCGTCGACCTTTGTATATAAAGGGACGACCCGGCGGCGGTTCAGGACAAGTAACATCAACTTGAGAGCTAGGTCAAGCGATTCTCTCCCTGGTTATTGAGACATAAGCAATCCCACTCAAAACTGCATCGTAGGCTTTCACCTTCACCATAAGGGGCCGAACCAGTATAAACCTCATGTCCTTTGTCCCGATTAACCCCTTTAAGCGTCCTAGTTATGATGGTCCACGACTAAGTCCTTTCACTAGGACATCTGCCGTGACAATTCCACGACAACTGGGCCTAGTAGTTTCTTGTGTTAGAATATGTAGAGGATAGGTTCTGTTTAAACCTGTAATATATCCCTATAGCTTTGATGCTCGCTTGGCTCCCCTCCAAGGCACCAACATTAGGCAGTCCTCCGTCAACTCGGCCTCTTGTGGTCACGGTCATGGGCTCGGTCACCAGGGACAGAACCGCAACAGCAGCGACCACGGTCGTGGAAACTACCAGAGCAAGGGCGCTCGATCTGGTGGTGGCGGCAATACAGGAGGTGGCGGCTTCAACAACAACATGGGAGGTGGCGGCTTCAACAACAACAACAGCCGCGACACTTCTTCAACTCGCCGTCCTTGCTACTAGCTTTGCAACAAGCCAGGCCATGAGGTCATGGACTGCTGGCATCGATATGATGAAGATTACATCCCCGACTCTCATCATGTTGCTGCAGCCATTCGTGAAGAAGGAGGAGATGGCGTATGGTACGTTAACTCGGGTGCAACAGACCATGTTACAAGCGAACTAGAGCAACTCGCTGTTCGTGAGAGATACCTCAGCAACGACCAAATTCACACCGCGGCAAGTGGTGGAGGTATGGATATTCGTCACATTAATCAAGCTTTTATTAATTCCCCTACTCTCAAACGTGATCTAGTTCTTAAGCATGTTCTTCATGTCCCACAAGCCGATAAAAACCTTGCATCAATGTCTCATCTAGCCATTGATAATAATTTCTTCTTTGAAACTCACCCTCGTTACCTTTTTATAAAGGACCGGGCAACGAGGGAACTTCTTCATCACGGTAGATGCATTGGAGGGCTCTACCGCATCACACCTGGAGCACTTAGTCGCAAGCGTCATCAAGTTTATTCCGCCATCAAACCCTCTTTGGCATGGTGGCATCAAAGATTAGGACATCCATCATCTATCATAGTTAAGCAAGTAGTCAATAAAGACAAATTATCTTTGTCACATAGTCAAATTAGTGAGTCAGTTTGTGAGGCTTGTCAGTGTGCCAATAGTCATCAACTTCCTTATCCCAAGTCAAATAGTGTGTCTCATGCTCCGTTAGAGCTTATTTTCAGTGATGTATGGGGTCATGCCAGAAATTCTTTTGGAAGAAACAAATACTATGTTAGCTTCATTGATGATTATAGCAACTTTACTTGGATTTATTTACTCAAATATAAATCTGAAGTTTTTTCTATCTTCCAAGAGTTTCAGAAACTTGTTGAAAGGCACTTTAATAGAAAGATTCTGACAGTACAAAGTGACTGGGGAGGTGTAAGGGCATACTTGTCCCTTAGTAGTTTTGGTGATTGATGACAATGCTTTTGCGGACTAATCGTGTGCATTGAGATTTTCAGATATATCATGACTGAACACAAGACGATTTGATGCTCCTCGAAGATTATTGAAGACGACGTTTCTCTATGTTTCTTTTCGGTGGAGTTGAGTCGTAGGAGAGCCGTACTATTAAGAGGGGATCCACATTGGAAAGGTTTGGGTGGAATCTCACGTACACGTTTCTTTTGCACCGCCTTTCCTTTGGCTCTTTGGAGTTTCCTCCGTCTCACCGTGTCTCTGCGAAATGAAGGACTCTAAGTGTTGTTGTTCACAGGCTGGCGGTAGTACTGAGCGGTACTACCACGGGCACCAGCGGTAGTACCGGGCACCGGTACGGTAGTACCGTGGGCTCCCACGGTAGTACCGCTCCTTCTGAGCGGTAGTACCATGAGCTCTGACCTGGCGCTGTTGCGCAAGCGGTAGTAGGGGCGGATGTAATTTTTTACATCCGCGCCCTACGCGGTAGTACCGTGCTCTGGTGCGGTAGTACCGTGACGCCTGGCCAGGCACAGCGGCATGAGCGGAAGTAGGGGTGGATGTAATTTTTTACATCCGCAGCCTACACGGTAGTACCGCACCTAGGTTGCGGTAGTACCATGTCGGATTTTTGCACTGATAAAATCTCAGCGGAGGTAGTCACGAATGTAATTTATATCCGTGCCTACCGTGCCTGGACTGTGGCTGCCCTGCAGTAGTACCGCACGGGGTCGCGGTAGTACCGCGCCAGCGGTTCTACTGCACCCTGTCGGTGCTCATCTATTCAGGTCCAGGCTCTGCCGCACCCACGATAGTACCACGGGCCACCGCAGTAGTACCGTAGGCCCGTGCGGTAGTACCACTCCTGTGGTGCGGTAGTACAGCGGGCCGCGGGCTCAGTGGTGGGTAACGGTTGGAATTGTCCCCCCAATATATAAGGGGGTCTTCTTCTCCAAGAAGACTTACCTCTTCCATCCCCAAGCTCCATTGTTGCTCCAAGCCCCATTTTCGCCCGATCTCTATCCCTAGACAATCAAACTTGTTGATTTGCTCGGGATTGGTTGAGAAGGCCCCGATCTACACTTCCACCAAGAGAAATTTGATTCCCCCCACTAATCCCTTGCGGATCTTGTTACTCTTGGATGTTTGAGCACCCTAGACGGTTGAGGTCACCGTGGAGCCATAGACCATTGTGGTGAAGCTTCGTGGTGTTGTTGGGAGCCTCCAATTAAGTTGTGGATATAGCCCCAACCTTGTTTGTAAAGGTTCGATCGCCGCCTCCAAGGGCACCAATAGTGGAATCACGGCATCTCGCATTGTGTGAGGGCGTGAGGAGAATACGGTGGCCCTAGTGGCTTCTTGGGGAGCATTGTGCCTCCACACCGCTCCAACGGAGACGTACTTCCTCTCAAAGGGAATGAACTTCGGTAACACATCCTCGTCTCCATCGGTTCCACTCTTGGTTATCTCTTACCTTTACTTGTGCAAGTTTTATTGTGGTCTTTCCCTTGCTTGCTTGTGTTCTTGTTGTTGTTGCATCATATAGGTTGCTCACCTAGTTGCACATCTAGACAACCTACTTTGTTGCAAAGTTTAATTTGGTAAAGAAAAGCTAAAAATTGTTAGTTGCTTATTCACCCCCCTCTAGTCAACTATATCGTTCCTTTCAATTGGTATTAGAGCCTCATCTCTTTATTAAGGACTTTGTTGTCCGAAGAGTATTGTTGACACCGTAGATGGTGGGGAGGAGCACTCCGGTGTGAACCGAGCTCGTCTACGGCCGATGGGGGAACAGCGGTCTCTCGTCAGGAATTCAATGCGACTTTGGACACATTGAAACCTCCATGACGACCGAGGTTGAAAGCATGCTTAATAAATTCTTAGAAGGGCTTAAACTATCTACTGCGCCGATGAAAGTGGGTGATCCCACTGACAAGGTGACAGATGCTAACTCAGACAAGGGGGAGCTACTAGTGAAAAAGCTCCTTCTACTAGTGGTAAAAATGGCAATGGCATCTTTTCCCATGTGGAACCTCCACTTACTTATGGTGGACCGATTCCTTCCACCCATTTGAATCATGCCGGTCCTCCCCCTAAGATTGTAAAAAATGAGGACTTTGATTCTTGGGTTTATTGCTTTAAGCGGCATTTGAACCATGTTAATACTAACCTTTGGAGAATCATTGAAGAAGGTTTCTATCCGCATGACCGAAGCAACTTCACTCCTCGAGAAGCTGCGGATAATAAATTCAATGAGAATGCTCTCTTCATCATCCAAGATGCAATTCCACCCGAAGATGTTGCTCATCTCCCACCCTTCACCGTGGCCAAGGATGTATGGCGGCATGTTGTTTCTCTTTACAGGGGAAGCGCTAGCATTCAACGCTCCAACTATGAAGTAGTGCAAGATGAAGCTGATGAGTTTGCCATGAAAGAGGATGAAGAACCTCGTGAGCTCCATCGGAGATTGACTACTCTCGCGGTCTCACTCCGAGATCATGGGAGCAAGGATACAGATGACAATTGGATCAAGCGCAAATTTCTCAAGGCCATGATGCCTTACCACAAGGCCATGTCCTCCGTCATTCTTCAAAGCTCGGACTTTCACACCTTGTCCTCAAGTGAAGTGTTGGATGAGTTTGTGGCTATGAGCATCTTGGACAAGATCGCCGATAATGCGGTGTTACGTTCTCAAAGAGCAAAGAAGCCCAACCTTGCCTTGAAGGCCGAGGTTAGTGTGGAAGAAGAGGATGATGAGGAAGAAGATGAGAGCAACCCCGAAGATACTAAGTATGATTATCATGAACACATGGCTCTCGCTTCAAGGCAATTTTGGAGCAAGAAGAGTACAAGGCCCAACTTCAACAAGAACAACTCAAGTGGCTTCAAGGGCAAGCAACATGTGAGAACATGTTACAATCGTGGCAATGTGAGCCATTTTGTTGTGGATTGCCCTTACGAGAAGCGGGAAGACAATGGTGGCAAGCTCATCCGAAAAGACAAAACCAAGTCCTTCCCCAACAAGAACAACTTCACCAAGAAGACTCCATCCATAGGGTTGATGGTTCAAGAAGAATACCATCATGATGATGATGATGATGATGAAGATAGTGAATCCATGGCCATGGCCTCCGTTGCCATTGCCACAACTCCAAGGATATCCCTCTTCGACTCACCTAACGAGAACATCACTGCCAAGTGCCTCATAGATAAAGCCACCAACAAGGTAACCCCCAACATCAAAACCACCATCATTAATACTCCCTCCTTGATGGATTTAATTGATGAAAGTGAGGGGTCTAATGAGGAGGTAAATGAATTTGACTCTTTTATGAGTAAGCTCAAGGGCAAATCCAAGAAGTACTTTGTTGCTCTCTTGGAACAACTTGGTGAAGCCAATGACATGATCGAGGCTCATGAGGAAACCATCTCTAAGATGGAAGGTCATAGTTGTGACTATGTCGATGAGATATCGTATCTTTCTAATGCTCTTGAGGAAGAGCGTGTGCATTGTTTGGCTCTTGAGGAGTCACACAACGATGACCATGCTAAATTAAATAAAGATCTTGATCATGCTCTTGTTGTATCTCGTGTGCTAAGCTCCGAGAAGGCTAAACTTGGGGTTGACCATGCTAGACTCAAGGAGGAGCTTGATTTACTCAACAAGGCCCACGAGGTCTTGAAGGGTGCTCATGCAAGCCTCAAGGAGTCTCATGATCAACTCCAAGTGAAGCTAACCAAGGAGAAAGCCACTTTTCCTCATATGGTATTAATTGATAATGCAAATGCTACTAACCCGTGTTGTGAGCATGTGCATCTTGTGGAGGAGAATGCCAAGTTGAAGGAGCAACTTGAGAAAGGCCTTGTGATGTGCATACAAGGTGAGAAGAACCTCAATGACCTTTTGAGCAATCAAAAGGAAGTTGTGGCCAAAGGGGAGTTGGGTTCGCACCCAATTCCAAGAACAAGAAGAAGAACGACAAGACCAAACGACCTCCCCCTCTCAAGCAAACTTTTTTGAAGGAGGGAGAGGGTGCTCCAAAGGAGAAGAAGAACAATGTGAAGGGTGGTGATGTCAAAAAGGGCAATGCCACCCCTTCCAACAAAGCCGGTGACTTTAACCCTTCTTATGTGTTGTGCCGTGCTAGTGATGGGCATGTTTATGCTAAATTTGTTGGTTCTCCTTATGAGTACATTGAATGGTTTATTTTGGTTCCTAAGACCCTTGTTACTAACATCAAAGGCCCCATTACAAAATGGGTACCTAAAACCAAGCATTGATCTTGTAGGTGTTTGCTTCCGGTGGGGGATCATGGTTGCTCGATATTGGAGCCACAAATCATATGACCGGAAGCAAGGACTTGGTGGTGGACGTGCACAAGATTCCATCTATGCCCACCAATGTCGAGTGGGGTGATGCCTCGTCCTCTAAGGTATTGGGTCTTGGCAAGGTTGTCATTTCTCATGATCTCACGATCGAGAAAGTCATGCTTGTTGAGTCCCTTGCTTACAATCTTCTTTCCGTTCGTCAACTGGCACTCATGGGCTTTGCCACTTTCTTTGATATTGATACCGTGGCCCTCTTGTGGAGCAAGACTCTTAAAGTAGCCTTTGTTGTGCATGTCGAGAACGGTCTTTATGTGATTAACTTTTCAGAGCGACCCACTAAGACCGCGACGTGCCTAATGGATAAAGTTGATGTGGGATGGCTTTGGCATCGCCGTTTAGGCCACGTCAATATGAGATCTTTGCAAAGTCTTCTCAAGGGGGACCATGTTCATGGACTAACAAGTGTTAGTTTTGCCAAAGATCGTGCTTGCAGTGCTTGTATCGAAGGAAAACTTCATGAGAAGGCTCACCCTCCCACTACTATCATCTACTCGAAGAGACCCTTGGAGCTCCTTCACATGGATCTCTTTGGGCCTCCATCCTTTGATAGTATTGGGGGTAGAAAGTATTGCTTGGTGATTGTGGATGACTATTCAAGATACACTTGGGTATATTTCTTCAAGAGGAAGAGCGAGACTCAACAAATCATCATCGACTTTGCTAATGAAACTCAAGTCAACACGATGCAAAGATCTTGACAATAAGGAGTGACAACGACACCGAGTTCAAGAACTACACCTTGGATGAGTTTCTTAGTGATGAAGGGATCAAGCATCAATATTCTGCACCATACACCCCTCAACAAAATGGTGACGCGGAGAGGAAGAACCAGACGTTGATGGATGTGGCAAGGACCATGATGGCAAAGTTCAAATCTCCATACAACTTTTGGGCCTAAGCCATCAACACGGCATGTCATGCATCCAATAGGCTCTATCTCCACAAAGGCTTGAACAATACTCCTTATGAAATACTTACCGGTAACAAGCCCAACCTCAAGTACTTCCGGGTGTTCGGGTGTAAGTGTTTCATTCTCAAGAAAGGTGTTCGTTTGTCTAAATTTGAGCCTAGAGCTCATGAGGGCATATTTGTTGGTTATGCTACAAACTCTCATGCTTACCGTGTCCTCAACAAGTCCACCGGACTCATTGAGTAGATGTGTAACGTGGAGTTTGACAAGAATAACGACTCCCAAGTGGAGAAAAGTGGTACTTGTGATGTAGGTGATGAAATTCCTCCCCAAGCCATAAGAAGAATGGGTGTTGGTCATATCCTACCCATTGAGGAACCCCTTGTGGCCGAAGGATAAGGACAATGCTCCACTCAAGTGGAGCCATCACCAAACCAAGACCCACACGCTTCCTAAGAACAAAGTGAAGGCCCTCAACCTCGTGAACAAGATCAAGGGAAAGATCAACCTCAAGATGGTGGTGAACCACCAAATGATGCCCAAGGTCAAGCTCTCCCCTTCGAGCAAGTTCAAGATCAAGAGCAAGTTCAAGATCAAGAGCAAGTTCAAGATCAAGAACAAGCTCAAGACGGCGCTCAAGATGATCAAGTTACCCATCCTCTTTTCACATCCGAGGAGGAATGAGAGCGCCGTGCCGCAAAGATTGCTTCCAAGCTCTCTACCAAAGGTCATCTCATGGAGAATGTGGTTGGAAGCCTAAGAAAGGGGGTAAGCACTTGTAGACAATTAGCAAACTATTGTGAACATCACGCTTTGTTTCTTGTGTCGAACCCCAAAATGTCTATGAGTCGCTCGAGGACCCGAATTGGCTCAATGCCATGCATGAAGAACTCAACAACTTCGAGCATAACCAAGTGTGGAAGTTAGTGCCAAGGCCAACCGGGAATCATAATGTCATTGGAACCAAGTGGATATTCAAGAACAAGCAAGATGCCCATGGGATCATTATTCGCAACAAGGCTCGTTTGGTGGCACAAGGCTACTCCCAAGTCGAGGGTATCGACTACGGTGAAACCTTTGCTCCCGTTGCTCGCCTTGAATCTATTCGTTTGTTGATTGCTTATGCTTCTCATCATAATTTCAAGTTGCAACAAATGGATGTGAAGAGTGCTTTTCTTAATGGTCCCATTAGTGAGTTGGTATATGTCAAACAACCCCCCGGGTTCGAGGATCCCTATTTCCCCGATCATGTGTACCAACTCAACAAGGCGATCTATGGCCTTAAACAAGCCCCACGTGTGTGGTATGAGCATCTTAGTGAGTTGTTACAAGATCGTGGGTTCGAAATTGGGAAAATCGACCCCACTCTTTTTTACTAAGGTCAAAGGGGAGTCTTTTGTGTGCAAACTATATGTTGATGATATCATCTTTGGTTCCCCTAAAAAAGCTTTCAATGATGAATTTGCCACTCTCATGACCTCAAAGTTCAAAATGTCTATGATGGGAGAGTTGAAGTTCTTTCTCGGGTTCGATATCAAGCAAAGAAGAGAAGGAACCTTCATCCACCAAGCCAAATACACTGAATACATGCTCAAGAGATTCAAGCTAAGTGATGTCAAGCCGGCCTCCACTCCAATGCCCGTCAAATGCCAACTTGACATTAATCCCAATGGTAAAGCGGTGGATCAAAAGGTATATCGCTCCATGATTGGATCCGTACTTTACCTTTGTGCATCTAGACCGGATATCATGTTGAGTGTGGGAATTTGTGCACGGTTTCAAGCCGCACCTAAGGAAAGCCACTTTGTGGTGGTCAAGCGAATCTTTTGATATTTGGCTCATACCCCAAACTTTGGCTTATGGTACCCAAGAGGAGCCAGCTTTGATCTTTTGGGCTATACAAATTCAGATTGGGCGGGAGGCAAAGTGGATAGGAAGTCCACCTCCGGAGGGTGCCAATTACTTGGTTGCTCTTTAGTGAGTTGGTCTTCCAAGAAGCAAAGTTGTGTATCTCTATCATCCACCGAAGCGGAGTATGTGGTTGTCGATAGTTGTTGTGCTCAACTCCTATGGATGAGGCAAAATTTGAAGGATTACGGTGTCATTTGTGACGAAGTGCCTCTTTGGTGTGACAATGAAAGTGCCATCAAGATCTCTCTCAACCCGGTCCAACACTTCAAGACAAAGCATATTGAGACTTGGTATCACTTCATCCGGGATCACATTAGGCGAGGGGAGATCAAGCTCAAGTATGTCAACACTCATGATAACCTTGCAGATATTTTCACGAAGCCCTTGGATGAAGCAAGATTTCACGAGTTAAGGCATGAGCTAAATATCATTTATTCAAGCAATGTGGTTTGAACCCTTGCACACCCCACCATACTCATCATGCTATCTTGTCTAGATGTAGGCATGGACATAGGGGGAGTATTGTTCTCTCAATGAACTTTCCCTCCCCCCATTATGCATAACTTGATCAAACTCTTTCACATCAGCCATTTTTATGGTACTTGTGCTTCAAAGATGAGTCTCGGTCATGGGCCCAAGGATAATTCTTCGCGGTGCCATACCAAGTGACTCATACATAGGTGGCTTCGGCCACCGCCCTCTCTTCCTGAGAGTTATGGTCAGTGTGTTGGTCTTCGTGGTCTTGTGCTTTCTTCTTCTCTGTGTCGTGTTTGTGTCGTCGTTTGTGCTTGCTTCTTGGCTGTTCGGCATTTTGAAGGTTGTCTTGCAAATGCCTTTTCCCTCTCGTGTGAAACTTGCACTTTCTTGGGGTTACGGTACTACCGTGGTGAGCCACGGTACTACCGTGGGAGTTGGTTGCTCTGTGCGTGCACAGTTGCTTCCCAGGGGCACGGTACTACCGCGATGGCCCATGGTACTACCGCGCCCACGCGAGCGGGTGGGGGTTAAGAGCGAGGCAGGGGGAGTTCTAACTCCCCATACCCATTCATCTCTATTCCCCACCCCGTCTCTCTCTCTCTCCTGCCCAAGAACGGCGTCGGAGGCCCTCCCCGGATCTCCGTCTCCAGCCGCTCTCCTTGGATTCTGACCGGTGGGATCGTTCCCCACCTTGCCCCCTTGCCATGGACCAAGGTTTTCCCCAAGTTCCTCTCCTTTTCCTCCTTTCTTGTGCTTCTAGGTCTTGGGGAGATGCATGTGGTGTTCTTGAGATTTTTGGCTAAATCTGTGCAAGTGGGATTCGTAGGAGCGTGGTAGTGTAGTAACATGTTCTTTGGATTGTCAAAATAGTTCCATTTGATCAACAGTAGTACCGATGTGGACGTGCGGAGGTTCTAGATCCAGATCCGCTGCTCCTGTCGCTTTTTTGATCTGTGCGGTACTACCGCTCCAGGAGCTCCTCCTGGAGCGGTACTACCGCACCCTCGCTCGTAGCCGGCTCCACGCGGTACTTCCGCTCCTTGGTGCGGTACTACCGCTTTCACTACAAAAAAGACACATCCGTGACATTTTGGGCCGAACAATTTTTTTTCTGTCATACATATGACACTTCTATGATGATAATTGTGACAAAACCCGGTATCATCATAGATGTGGTGGGCTCCTACTTCTATGACAAAAAACCATGACAGAAAATGGGCTTTTCGTCCTGGACGGGCCGGAGACGTAGCTGCATGACATTCTTTGGGCCGTCCATGACGGAAAAAACCGTGGTAGAAGCGAGGGCGAGGAAAATTTCGGCGAGTTCCCGGTTACGGTGGGAGGTCGGGGGCCGAGCGATGCGCGTTTCTCTCGTACACGTACACGCATGTGTGCGAGGCGTTGGCTCTAATTGAACCCGAGTGAGGCATTGGGCTCTAACTGAACCCAAGCGATTGCACTGCAGGCTACGCATTACTGAACTCGAGCGATCGATCGATGGCTGTTAACTGAACCCCATCGAGTGATTCCTTCGCTACTGCTGCTAACTGAAGCCGATCGATTGGATGAACAGTTAGCGTTGCGGGGGGGGGTGGATGAACAGTGAGCGGTGGCGTTGCCTCTGGATGAACAGGACCCCGTGGTGTGGAGGGCTGGATGAACAGTAGACGATGGAGGAGTGCTCGTGGAGGGATGGTTGAACCGGACCCCGTGGTGTGGAGGGCTAGATGAACAGTAGACGATGGAGGGGTGCCCGTGGAGGGGTGGTTGAACAGTAGCTGGTGGAGTAGCGTGCGGTGGAGGCTAGATGAACAGGAGCCCATGGAGGCTGGAGGAGGTCGACGGTAGCCCGTGGAGGCTGGAGGAGGTCAACGGTGGAGATGAACAGTATCCCGTGGAGTCCCGTTTTGCAGTACGCCACACCCCTCCCAATGAACAGGACCCCCGTTTCGACCGTAGCGCTCCAACACAAGTCCGTTTTGTCTGTTTTGCGGTACGCCACACCCCTCCCGATCAACAGGACCCCCGTTTTGACCGTAGGAGGTCCGTTTCCTCCGTTTTACGGTATGCCACACCCCTCACGATCAACAGGACCCCGTTCTGAACGTAGGAGGTCCATTTCCTCCGTTCTGCGGTATGCCAGGCCTTGTTTCCATTGCCTGTTTCGTCCAAGCCCTCCCGATGAACATGACCCCGCATTCCGTTCCGACCCAGCCGGTTGGCTCCCACGCGTTCCGTTGCCTCCGGATGAACACGATGCATTCCGTTGCCTCCCGATGAACACGACGCATTCTGTTGCCTCCCCATGAACACGACGCATTCCGTTGCCTCCCCATGAACACGACGATGACGCTGCTTCTCCGTTCCGACCCAGCCATGTACACGAGCCCTCGCCATACATATGCGTGAGTAGGCGTTCGAGACCCCACCCGTGTGTACACATACGTGGACGTATTTTCTTTCTTGCACACTGGCCGCTGTACGTACGTGTACATGCTACATTCGCGCCTCTACTACGACACGTGCGCGCCTCTACATCGACACGTACGCGCCTCTACATCGACCAGTATATATGTACGTACACGTTCGTGACCAGAATGACAACGCTATGTACGCTTCGACCAGGTGGGTCCCGACTGTCAGGCACTTCCTTGCGTGCGAAGATGTAGCTGGTGGGTCCCAGCAGTCAGGGGGCGAATCGTTTTTTTTGCCTGGACACACTTCCTTGCATGCGAAGATGTAGCTGGTGGGTCCCAACATTAAGGGGGGCGAATCGTTTTTTTTTTGCCCGGACGCACTTCCTTGCGTGCCAAGATGTAGCTGGTGGGTCCCAGCAGTCAGGGGAAACGTTTTTCTTTGCGAAATATGATGGCCCGTGCGGTGGGTTCCCGCTGTCAGGTGGAGGAATCATTATTTTGCGCGTAATAAGGAGGCACTTCCTTGCTGCGGCCGTGGACCCAGCTGTCAGCCTCTCCATGTACAATCCACGTCCGATGGAAGTCGTTCCTTGACCACGTTGACTACGTCGCGCCAAGAGCACCATGGTGGTGGACGACGGCGAGGCCTAGGAAGGGGACGACTCGGAGCCGGGGAAGACGCGGCAATGGATGCCCATGCAAAGAGGAGTACGAGGGTTCACTGCTTCGGCTGCGGTGTGAGGCTGCTGTCGCCGCAGAATAACAGGGGGTGTGGGTGAGTAGAGGGATGGCCTGGCCAGCGGTAGGAGTAGTAGGGGGCCGTGAGGTCTCCGCGACATCACAACCGGCCACGGGATGCAGGAGCACGCGGCACGACCGGCGCTGGTTTGGGCGGCTGGAGCAATAAGACCAGAGGTTGAAGAAGCACTACGGATGTTGGATGAACATCGTACGGTAACAGGAGCTAGAATCGTTCGTATTGACTAAGTTGACAAAGCCCTCCGTCCCCGTCAACTTGGTAGGCCCACAAGTCAGCCTCCCACTATGCTGGGTTCCAGCTGGCAGGGGGAGTATTCATTTTTTGTGCGTAATAAGGAGGCACTTCCTTGCGTGCGAAGATAGCTGGTGGGTCCGACATGTCAGCGGGAGCACATTTTTTCGTGAAATACAGAGGCCCTTCCGGTGGGTCCCAGATGTCAGGTGGAGGAATCATTACTTTGCGTGTAATAAGGAGGCATTTCCTTGTGTGCGGCCGTGGACCCAGCTGTCAGCCTCTCCATGCACAGTCTACTTCCGATGGTGTCGTTCGTTGACCACGTTGACCATGTCGCGCCGAGCGCATCCAAGGTGGCGGAGACGGCGAGGCCCCGGACAGCAATGAGTTGGAGATGGGAAGACGCGGGAGTAGAGTCGCAGACGAAGAGGTGTACGAGGGTTAACTGGTTCTAGTGCGGTGTGGTTCAGCAGTCAGTGGAGAAGAACAGGAGGTGTGGAGGGGTGGAGGGATGGCCTGGCCAACGATGGAGTAGCGCTTCATAGCGAAGCATGCTAAGCAGAGCTGCTACCAGTAGGAGGCGGGAGGTAGTCCCGGCGGCGCTGGAGGAAGAAGATGAGAGATTGAAGATGGATGTCGGTCGTTGGATGTAAATCCAACGGGTAACATGTCAGAATCATTTGTTGGCTAAATTTGACGACGACTTGCGTTGGCTTCGACCTATTGGCCCACATTTCAGGCTCCAAAAATGTGGCACGTGTTCAACCCATTTTTTCAGAATTTATAGTCTTTTTTTTGCGCGGTAGAATTTACAGTCAATTTGATCTTTTTTTTAATTACAGACATTAGCTGGGCTGGGTGAACAAATAATGTAGCGTCCATGCGGCCCATTTATTTTATTTCCTAAAAAATTACAGGCCATTTGCACTTTCTCAAAATACACGATTTTGCTGGGCTGATTCTAATTATAATGTTGGGTTGGGCCAGCAATGTTATCAAGAAATAAAAAGGGGTTGAGCATTTTGTTATAAATATATTTAAATAATAAGTGATATTATTACATTTGTCCTTAAATCTTACCAAGCTTTTGTACACAATCACTAGGATTTTCGTGCCAAAACAATCCAGGATTTTATTTGTTAAGAAATTATTTTTATAAGTTAATAAGATGTGGGATATTGTTTTCTTACATATGTAAGTATCTGTTAAATATATAATGACAATAAAAATAATATATAATAACATATAAAATAATTTAAATATATATAATATAGTTAGAAGGGAAACATAAGTTGGACCTGGTGTTCCTATTCTTATATAAAAAGATAGAACAGACCTCTGCGTTTTCTTCAAAAAAATACATAAATTGGGCTGCCAAAAATAAAACCTCGGATGGGAGGTCCATAGTCCGGTTGATACATGACGGCCCTATGAAAATACAAACAGGCCTATGGACCTCCCATCCGAGGTCGTGGGCTGCGCATGTTAAAAATGAAAGCCTAGACAGGGCGGCCCAAAACCACGTCCAACACTTGCCAAATCTTCATCCCTCATTTTCTTTGTGTTTGCACACTCGACATTGTGTGGGCATTTTGATTGTGCATCATATGAAGAGTGTTATGCATGAATGTTGATCAGCATGATGTTAACTGGCTGGTAGTTCCATTTTTGACCATGAATAAAACTTCCAACATGATGTTAACCCTGTTTGAAAAGGCCATGTTAATATAAGTGCTCTGCCTCTGAAAGTTGCAGTTTCTTATCTGAAACTGAACTTGCAGTTTCTTATGTGAAACTGAAACTTGCAGTTTCTTCTCTGAGAATCACATTGTCTGCACTTTTATACTCCTATGAAACTACACTTTTTAAGTGCTAAAAATAGATCTCTAGAATTCATAAAATACATCATATGCTCAATACTGCAAATCTGAAATTCAAAAGACATTCATATCTGAAAGTACTCTCAAAATGCACAACACAAAACACAATTCACAACCTGCAAATACTAACAACCCTAAGCTCCTCCTAACAATTCACAACCTGCCCGACTATTGGGCTGGGGGGCAGCCCCCTCCTATAACTCGGTGGTAGACAGCCGCCCCGTGAGACGATGTGAACTACGAGGGAGACGATGGCGGGGAAGCGTCATCGGGCCAACTGCTTTTCTCCACTTGCAGTTGGGTTTGGTCGATGAAGACTCCATCGGCTCGCTTTGGCAGGACACCCTCACAAACGGCACCCTGTAGATGCTCGATCCTTCAATCTCTGGTGGATGCTCTATCTGGGATCAATACTCCCATCACCGCTCCCTCACGATCGAATTTAGTGAATCTGTTTGCTCCATGGCGCAGAGGAGCAGCTCTATGTACGCCGGCACGACTCCCTCCGGGAGTATCGCCGCCTTTTCGCTCTGTTGCAGATATTTGGCCATGGATGTCGTCGTCGCCGCTAGTTGGTCCTTGTTGTCAAACCAAGACTGTATCTCCAACATCCTAGCTAGCTTCACAGGGTCGCCGTCTGCGATCCTCACGTATCGGTTGTACTCCTCCATCGATCTACTTCTCCACAGCACCTTCACTCGCCGGTGGTGGTTTTTGAATGGAAGAGGAGAGGAGCAGCGCTGGTTTTGGATTAGAATGGGAGAGGAGCGATGCTGGTTCTGGACTGGAACAGGAGAGGAGGGGCGATGGTTTTGAAATGGAAGAGGAGAGGAGCGGCGCTGGATTTAGATTGGAACAGGAGAGGAGGGGCGGTGGTTTAAGAGGAGAAGAGCGGAAGAGAGGTGCTGGTCTTGGAAGTATTTTTTTTGTTGTTTTGCGTCTTTTGGGTCAAAGTTTGACCACATACTGTATTTGACAAGCAAATGTGAATGCATGTCACCAAAAATTGTATCGTTTGGTTTCTATCTGAATGTACTTTGAAATTATATTATTTTTGCAATGTATAACATATATTTTATGTGCGAAAATCATGGTCAATTATGACCCAGAATAAAAGGGAGACTAGTTAATGTGGGTCGCTTTCTTAATTGAAGGGTAAATTGATTTTGATTTTGATCCAGTCATAGCGCGTCGGCCCTCTCGTCCAATCCTAAATCGCTGCCGCACGCTCCTCTCCCTCTTCTTCATTGCAAAACCACCTCCTCTCCTCTCCATCACCTCCATTCCAAAACCCAATGTCTCGCCTCTCCCTCTTCCGATCTTCTCCATTGCAAAACCACCTCCTCTCCTCTCCATCATCTCCATTCCAAAACCACCTCCT
>NC_041381.1:463471526-463490404 GCF_002162155.2 Triticum dicoccoides
AAACCACCTCCTCTCCTCTCCATCATCTCCATTCCAAAACCACCGTCTCGCCTCTCCCTCTTCTGATCTTCTCCATTGCAAAACCACCTCCTCTCCTCTCTATCATCTCCATTCCAAAACCACTGTCTCGCCTCTCCCTCTTCTAATCTTTTCCATTGCAAAACCACATCCTCTCCTCTCCATCATCTACATTCCAAAACCACCGTCTCGCCTCTCCCTCTTCTCTATTGCAAGACCACCGTCTCTCCTCCCATCTTCCAAAGCTAGCATCGGACCACTCAAAAGGACATCTATGGAGAGGATGCAGCAGCGAATCAGGCAGATCGCCAGCGGCCACCAGGCAAAGTTAGCCAGGTTGAAGGAGATCCTTAGTTGGTTTGACAATGAGTGGGAGATTTTGAGGACGGTGCGAGCCATGTGGCAATGTATGCGAAAGAGCGAGACGGCGGCAATGAGGGCGGCGATGTACATGTACTCCTCGGCGGCAGCCATGCCACAGTCCTTCGAGTTCATCGAGTATCTCCTCTGGGCGATGGAGCAGACAGATTCGCCTGAGACGACAGTCAGGCAGAGGTGGTGGGCGTACAGGTTGAAGGTCGAGCACCCAGAGGATAACGAATCGATCGAGTATGGTGTACCATTTGTGAGGGTGCAGAGCCAGCCGGAGCCACAGGAGTATTCGTTCTCCCACCGTAAGAGGAGGCCGGATGGAGCAACATCGCTTCCCCGCCGTTCCCCACGGTTCCCTCGACGCTCGCCTTGTTTCAACGGCAGCGGTAGGGTTTAAGGTAAGCTTCGCACTAACCTAATCTTCCACCTGCTCATGCTTACAATCAGTGTGACAGCTAATGAAAATCATGCTTACAATCAGTCTCTGAGTACTACGCCAATCACCCTAAAATAGCTCTGGAACTTTGGGTCAAAGTTGTGACACAGTGTACAAATAAAGAAAAATAGATTGGTGCTTCTTTTAGAAAAGAGTACTCCCTAGAAAACTGCCAATATAGGCTACTAGTATTTGGTTAGAGGATTTGCTGCCAAGAAAGATCCATCCACACAGAGCGCCACACATCCCATTGCTGGTGGTGGATGCCAATGCGTGCATGCAGCATGGTTGGTGTCGGTAATTTTTACTTGGCACACCTCGCACTCTGCATGTATGCCGGTTCCATACGTATATTTGTGCAGTTCCACCAAAATGCTGCTAAATAACCCTGTTTGCACAAATAATGAAAAAGCGTGATTACATTATAGTGGCACTAGTTGATCAAACGCACAAAATAAATAGAAGAAAATATTGCGATAGTATCATAGTATGCCATGTTGCGAGGGCGAGATGGGCCATGCGACGCCTCATACGGTACGCCTCATACTGGACATTGTCGCAAGTCTCCCAGATACACCTTCTGCCAGTGATGAACATGAGTGTACAACGGTAGTACAAGGAGGCGCCTTGAGACATTTAAATCTCTATTTTTGTACATATCAACTAAAATTAAGCACCCCAGTTTGCAGAAACTCTTAAACATTAACAATGGGACTAGTTGATGAAACATACATTAACAAAGAGAAGCACTTTCTTTATCTACATTGGAAATGAAATGATAGAGATGACACTCGCTCTATTTTAACTGTATTATTACTTCATTTTATCAGTGACACTAGGGTCGAGCAGGTGGCAAACGAGGCGTACCGTGCGTCGCAAGGATGGAGGCCGGGGGTGCTTAGACTAGGATGCTAAAGCTGGCTCTTTCAGTCACCAACATGGATGATTCAATTCATGGGACCTTTTGGTGCAGTTCACCTAAAATGAAGCAATGTCCCGTGAGCTAGCATCTTCTTCTTTAATTTTTTTTTAAGAAAAGGGCTCCAGCCCCGGTTCCATTTCCATCAGAAAATGAAACCCACAGAGCTTCTTCTTCATTAGTTGCAATAAAATTGAGCAACATCAAGGTTGGTTGTGAAGCTCTTGGAATGCTCAACTATAAATTGGATATCATTTGTGCAGTTCAACTAAGATCAAGCGTGAAATGTATATCTCTGTTTGCACAAAAAAGGTGGAAAGGAGGGTGACTAACAAGTGATGAAACATGCATCAAATGAAAAGAAGCATGTTCCTTATCTAAATGGCAATTCTACAAGGACAGTAGCAATTTCTAAAGCAGTGGCATTGCTATATATTAGTGTGGGCATTAGGATTAACTATGACAACCGTTAAATACGACATTACTTTGGGCACGGGAGAGTAGGCGGACCAGGACAGTTGCATTTCTAACGAAAAGAACCAACTTATCTTAATGGGAAATTTTAGCAGGACATGTAAAGAAGTGCCATTGATTCATATTACTGGAGGCATTACATTGAAAACAACATTGGTTTAATGTGTCCTTACTTTTAACAGTGCGACTGCTACATTTTACCAGTGGCATTACATAAGAGTGGCTCGGGGCAACAAACATCAGAACAGGATATCTGGGTTGGTCCCATTTTTGTTTGGTATAGCCACCTTATACTGTGTGAGGCTAGAAAATCTAGTGCTGGACTTACTCTGTTGACTTGTCCCCCAGTCCCCACTTTCTTTCCTTTTTCAACCAATAGATCGGGTTTATATTGAGTTTGTATTGCGTTTCCCTTTATTTCCCTATTAGACCTAGAGACCAGTTGGATAGCCAGTCTCTGCTACTTTTCGCCCCCATTATTTCCTCTTTCGACCAAGTCCTAGATTCAGGTAACAAATCCTCCCCCACCCTCACCCCCTTTCTTCCTTCTTTGAACCAAGTAGTACTAGATTCGAGTGCATGAACTAGTTTTACCTCTTAAACGTAAAAAAAATTAGGTGGTTTTCGAACAGCCGATCGATCCTATCTATGAGGGGGCCTGAGAAATAGTAAAAGATACAAATGCAGCAACGTTAGGAGCTCGGGAAGTAGAGCAAGGCCGGTTTCAAAGGAAGTTATACCTGATGGTCGCCGGGATGTCGTTAGGTGGGCGGCAGGAGGCTGGATCTGCCCACACTACGACAGCGAGGAAGAAGGGGTCGGAGGCCCTCCCTCGCCAGCGGTGCTTGGGAGAGGACGGCAAGGCAGGCTGATCGGGACGCGCCCAACAGTGGGTAAGAGCCGTCACCGAGAATGACCGCATGAACGTTGCACCTTCTCACCTTCCCCGGCAGAGAGGATCCGGCTGGATCCGTGACCAGCGGTGAGGAGAGAGAGAGAGAGAGAGAGAGAGAGAGAGAGAGAGAGTGGCCACCGCTGTCGTGTTTAGATCTAGAGAGGCTGAGACAGTGTGAAGAGAGCAACACTAGGAAGCAAGCGCGAAGGCTCCTGCCTATATAGTGGAGTAGTACTAGTTTTCTTTTGTCTACCGGAGCCGGCTTGACCTCGTCAATGACTGTCGAGAAGTCTTCATGCACGTGGCCCGGAGGCGCTGTTGTCGTCATTTTGATCTGAAGCACCGGATTATAACATATAACATGAAAAAATGCCACATGACAAGAAATCATAACCTCACTACCCAAAGGAGACAACATGAATCCCGACGGACAAACTAGACGAGGAACAAAGCTCAAATTAAAGATAAACTCATAGAAAAGGGGTCCGTCAATAGATGTCCTAATTAACATAGCCGGCTTGACCTAGATGGCAGCTGAGTAGTCACTGTTCGTGCATGTGCCCCCAATGACTATCCCAACTCAGTTGTCACTGTTTAACCCTTGTAGTGATCCGAAGCACATGACACCTAATTTTGCGAGATGACAAGAAACCTTTTTTAGATTTCTCACCACAACTACAGCCATGTACAACACAGCCTGCATGATATGTAGACGATAGCCAATCCAGGCGTGTCTGCTGGAGTCTGGTCACATGCATGGACGAACTGATCTTCCGTGTCTTGTAGGGATCGTCCAGGCACCAACGTAGTACAACACTTCTCTAGTACTATCGCTCGTCTCCCTCTTCTATTAAGTCACCCGACTTGCGGGGCCAGGGAGTGTGCCTATGGTCGGTTCTCAATTGCCGTCCCACATGTGTGTGCAAACGCAATATGACACGCGTTCCATTTGGAGAGCAGCGTGCCAGACCGACGGGCCGTCTGGGGTGCGACGCGAACGCTACGGGCGTGCTGTATACTCCATACATGTGTACCGTCGTTTTCTAGACGCTTTTCTCCATGGCGCGGGCGCAATCCATGGATACAAAATTAGTATACTGTATACTATTTAAAAGTCGAGGGCGGGGCTTTTCCTGCGCGGTAGGCGGCGGGGTAGTTCCTCCTAGTCGGTTCGACAGAGACGCGAGAAGACTAGGGAGTAGGCTGCTGCAAACGTAGGGCTATGTGATTTGACAGCGAGTTACTGCTGGACAGGTGGGGCCCCGTGATTTGACTTGCCATTATCATTTTAACTGCGGTGCTACGACCGGCGTGAGTCTCCCGATTCCTGACCACCTCCATACAGGTGCCTCTCTCAATGCTCCACCATGTAGTAGAGGCTGGCTCTTGCATGAGAGCCCACTTCTCCACTTTTTCCTTGCCTCTCTTTCCTCCACATATGCAAAAAATGCCATGTAAAGCGCACTATTCTACTTACTTTTACTTGCTCCTACAGGTGCTAAGCTTGCCACATAGGCATAAAGTCTGATGTGGCAAGTTAATCAAGAAGAGAGAGACTAGTTTGGTGACCCAAGGAAGAAACGGTGCTAAGCACGTGTACCTAGGTGAAAAGACAATTTTGAGTCTATAGCTAATTAAATGAAGCAAACTTAGCAACACCATTTTATTGGAAGAGGTCACTCCTTGGCAAATGCAATAAATACTAGTACTCCCTGTGTCCCATAATATAAGAACCTTTTTGGCACTACACTAGTGTAAAAAATGTTCTTATATTATGGGATGGAGGGAGTACGAAGAAAGAGATAGAGAGAAGTAAAAAAAATACACTTATAGCCAACCTTGTTGTAGTATGAGTGACTAAGTGATGACTATGTATGACATGCCAACATCAGATAGCCTAACGCACTGTGTTAAATCTCCAAGGGCGCTACTGCATGAGCGATGCGACGGTCGTGGTAGGCGCTGATACATCTCCAATGTATCTATAATTTATGAAGTATTCATGCTATTATATTATACATCTATGATGTTTTATATGCATTTATATGTCATTTTATATGATTTTTGGGACTAACCTATTGACCTAGGGCCCAGTGCCAGTTTCTGTTTTCTCCTTGTTTTTGTGTTTTACAGAAAAGGGATACCAAACGGAGTCCAATTGACGTGCCAATTTTTGAGGATTTTTTATGGACCAAAAGAAGACCAGGGAGCATCGGAGTTGGGCCAGAAGAGTCCCGGGCTGCCCACGAGAGTGGGGGCGCCCCCCCCCCTAGGGCGCGCCCCCTATCTCGTGGACAGCCCGGAGACCCTCCTGACGTGAAACCAATGCCAAAAATTCCTATAAATACAGAAACCTTCGGGAATTAACCTAGATCGGAAGTTCCACCGCCGCATGCCTCTGTAGCCACGAGAAATCAATATAGGACCTCTCTGGCACCCTGCCGGAGGGGGCCATCATCACCGGAGGCCATGGAGGAGGATCTCGGAGGGGCCATCATCGCCATGAAGGCCAAGGACTAGAGGGGGAAAGCCATGGAGGAGGAAGCACAAGGGGGAGAACCTCTCCTCCTCTCTCTTGGTGGCACCGGAGTGCCATCGGGAGGGGAATCATCACCGCGGTGATCGTCTTCATCAACATCACCATCATCATCACCATCATCATCTCTTTTACGCGGTCCACTCTCCCACACCTCGCTATAATCCCTACTTGAACATGGTGCTTTATGCTACATATTATGATTCAATGATGTGTTGCCATCCTATGATGTTTTGAGTAAATATCTTTTGTCCTTGGGTTGATTGGTGATCTAGATTGGTATGAGTTGTATGTTTTATTTTGGTGTTGTCCTATGGTGCCCTCCGTGTCGCGCAAGCGTGAGGGATTCCCGCTGTAGGGTGTTGCAATACGTGCATGATTCACTTATAGTGGTTTGCGTGAGTGATTGAAACACAAACCCGAGTAAGGGGGTTGTTGCGTATGGGATAAAAGGGGACTTGATGCTTTAATGCTATGGTTGGGTTTTTACCTTAATGATCTTTAGTATTTGTGGATGCTTGCTAGAGTTCCAATCATAAGTACATATGATCCAAGTATGGAAAAGTATGTTAGCTTATGCCTCTCCCTCATATGAAATTGCAATGACGACTATCGATCTTGTTAACAATTGCCTAGGACAATTCCGCACACCGATCCACCATTATTCCACACTCGCTATTTATAGTATTTAGTATTATATTCTAACTTTATGATAACAACACCTACTTTTATATTTTAGCTCTCCAATATCATACAAAGTTATCCTCTTCATACCCACAACGTAGTTTTATTTCTTGTTTCTAGTCGGAAGCAAACATTCGGTGCACGTAGAGTCGTATCAGTGGCAGATAGGGATTGAGAGAATATTGATCTTACCTTTAGCTCCTTGTGGGTTCGACACTCCATACTTATCACTTCCACCTTTGGGAATTGCTACGATGATTCCCTGCACTTGGGGATTATCAAGCTCTTTTCTGGCGCCGTTGCCGGGGAGCAATAGCGTGGGGTTGATATTCTCGTGTGTGCTTGTTTGCTTTCTTCACTAAGTAGATTTTGTTTTTCCTTTTTGTTTATGTTTAGTTGTGGGTGAAACATACAAAAAAATTAAAAAGAATGAAAATACCAAAAAAGAATTACTTGCCTCTCATGCCTAAAAAAGTTTTTCAAAAAGAGAAGTGATTGGAAAGTAATGCATTGAAGAAGTGAGGGCCGGCCTTGAGCACTTGTGTTCATGCTCATGGAAACAATGTAGAATTTTTAATGGAAGTTTCTATGTAAACAATTATCCCCTTGCATATATCCATTGTATTATAAAAATAATGTGCCAAGCTTGGGTTTTAGTGTGATTAGATTGCTTGCTTACTATGTGCAGAACAAAAACAGAAACTTTGGCTGTAGTGCATGAATTTACATTTTTTACTGGAAAGTCAAATGGGTATTCAACTTTTTGCACATTACTTCTGTTCAAATTGTTCAAATTTTAAAATTTATTTCATAATTTTTGGATTTACAGAAGTTCACTAAACTTCCAGATTACTACAGACTGTCCTGTTCTTGACAGATTCTGTTTTTCATGTGTTGTTTGCCTATTTTGATGCATCTATGGCTAGTATGTAAGGGTATGAACCATAGAGAAGTTGGAATACAGTAGGTTTAACACCAATATAAACAAAGAATGAGTTAATTACAGTACCTTAAAGTGGTAGTTTGCTTTATTACACTAACGGATCTCACAAGTTTTTGTTTAAGTTTTTGTGAATGAAGTGTTTGAAGAACGAGGAGTTACCGATGTGAGAAGAATAAAGATAGACAAGAGTTCAAGCTTGGGGATGCCCAAGACACCCCAAGTAAATATTTCAAAGGATACTCAAGCATCTAAGCTTGGGGATGCCCCGGTTGGCATCCCATCTTTCTTCTTCAATAAATATCGGTATACCTCGGTTTTTGTTTTGTTCACATGATTTGTGTCCTTTGTGTTTTTATTTTTATTTAAGAATCATGCTAGTATGAGATAGCTCTTCATTGATTTATAGAATACTTCATGTGCTTCACTTATATCTTTTAAGTATGATCTTATAGAATTGCTCTTTGTGCTTCACTTATATATTTTAAGTATGGTTTTATAGAATGCTTCGTGCGCTTCACTTATATATTTTGAGCTTGGATATTGGTTGGTATATAGAATGCTCCGGGAACTTCACTTATATCTTTTGGAGTATGAATAATACTATAATTTAAAGTGGGTTTGGAAGAGTGTCAACTTTAGGAATTAGTGATCCCACTATCTTGGAGGGTGTTGAATCTCTGTACGATATTTATGAAAGTGGATTTGGAAGATTGTCAACTTTAGTTAGTATTCCACTATTTGGGAAGAGGTTCCAATTGAGTATGAGAACAAAGTTGTTATCCATGATGCTACTGAATTTTTTTATGAGGGAGGAATATGTGCTTGTAGGAGTTGCAATAATATCAAGTTTCCTCTCTATGTGCTTAAAGTTTTGAAGTTATACTTGTTTTGCCTTCCTATGCTAGTTGGCATAGTAAGTGAGTTAGATTTAAATTTGCTAGTCATATTCTTCATAATTCTCTCTTTGTGTTTCAACTCTTTTCTTTTATGCGAGCATCATTGAAATCATCATGCCTAGCTAAAAGGCATTAAAGAAAAGCGCTTGTTGGGAGACAACCCAATATTTATACTTACTGTTTTTGTGTGTCTACATGATTAATCTACTGTATTAATCATGTTTTATAGCTTTTGTTTCAATAAAGTACCAAGTAAGACCTTTGGGAAGACTTGGGTGAAAGTTAATGTGATCTTGCTGTAAAAAACAGAAACTTTGCGCTCACGAGATTAGCTGTAGTTTTTTACAGAAGAGTGATTTTGAGTTGATTCTTTTTGAATAATATTAATAGACAAATTCCTCACATCCACCAATTTATTTCATAATTTTTGGAGTAGCATAAGTATGGTTATTGTTCAGATCATTACAGACTGTTCTGTTTCTGACAGATTCTGTTTTCATTGCATAGTTTGCTTGTTTTCTAGTTTCTATGGCTTATATTTCTCAATATAAAGTGTAGAAATGATATTGTACAGTAGGAATTATGTGAAAACAATTATGAACCTTGTATTTTACAGTACCAAAGTGTATGGTTTACTCTTTATCATACTAACCTATCTCACGAAGTTCCATTAAGTTTTGTGTGATTGAAGTTTTCAAGTTTTGGGTGAGATATCGATATGAGGAGAATAAGGAGTGGAAAGACCCTAAGCTTGGGGATTCCCAAGGCACCCCAAGGTAACATTCAAGGAAGCCTCAAGCGCCTAAGCTTGGGGATGCCCCGGAAGGCATCCCCTCTTTCGTCTTCAAAACTATCGGTACATCTTACTTGGAGCTATATTTTTATTCGTCACATGATACGTGTTTTGCTTGGAGTGTATTTTCAATTTTACTTGTTGTTTGAATAAAATCATTGGATCTGAATTATTGAATAAAAAAAGGGAACCCTCCCATGGCTAGTTAATTATTTGACTACTCAGTGTCCTTCACTCATATCTTTTGGAGTAGTTTATCATTTACTCATGTGATTCATGTATATCCTATGAGTAAATGGGGGAATGAACTGAATGTCATAAATCTGAATTTTTATATGTTTCATATGCTTATAACATGGTTAGTGATGACTTCACACATAGAAAGTATGAGGCATAAAAGTTGTTGAGAGTTGGCATACGTAGTTTTGGTCATCGTTGCAATTAATAGGAAGTAATAAGGAAAGAGAGGTTCACATACAAATATATTATCTTGGACATCTTTTATGATTGTGAAGCACTCATTAAGTATGACATGCTAAAAGAGTTGACATTGGACAAGGAAGACAACATAATGGTTTATGTTTTCCGACATCTCAGTTAAAGTATATTGTCATTGACCTTCCAAACATGTTGAGCTTGCCTTTCCCCCTCATGCTAGCCAAAAATTCCTAGCACCAAGTAGAGATACTACTTGTGCTTCCAAATATCCTTAAACCCAGTTTTGCCATGAGAGTCCACCATATCTACCTATGGATTGAGTAAAATCCTTCAAGTAAGTTGTCATCGGTGCAAGCAATAAAAATTGCTCTCTAAATATGCATGACTTATTAGTGCGGAGAAAATAAGCTTTGTACGAACTTGTTATGGAAGCAATAAAAGCGACGGACTGCATAATAAAGGTCCATATACAAGGGGCAATACAAAGTGACATTCTTTCGCATTAAGATTTTCTGTATCCAACCCTAAAAGCGCATGGAAACCTCTGCTTCCCTCTGCGAAGGGCCTATCTTTTACTTTATGTTTTTACTTTATGCTTGAGTCAAGGTGATCCTCACCTTTCCCTTTTTCATTTTATCCTTTGGCGAGCTCCTCATGTTTGGAAGATCATGATATATATATCCAATTGGATGTAAGTTAGCATGGGCTATTATTGTTGACATCACCTAAAGGTGATACGTTGGGAGGCAACACAATAAGCCCCTATCTTTCTTAGTGTCCGGCTGAAACTCCATAACCACAAGTATTGCGTGAGTGTTAGCAATTGTAGAAGACTATATGATAGTTGAGTATGTGGACTTGCTGAAAGGCTCTATTCTTGACTCTTTCTGATGTTATGACAAATTGCAATTGTTTCAATGACTAAGATTATAGTTTGTTAGTTCTCAATGAAGTTTCTGAACCATACTTGACATTGTGATTAGATTGTTACTTGATCATGAAAAGTTTTATGAGATAAGCTACTATTATGACACATATTGATGCTAGAAAAGGTGATTGAAATTATCATTGATCAAACTTGTGCACCTGCTAGCATTCACACTTCATAAATTATTTATTTTATCATTTACCTACTCGAGGACGAGCAGCAATTAAGCTTGGGGATGCTAATACGTCTCCAATGTATCTATAATTTATGAAGTATTCATGCTATTATATTATACATCTATGATGTTTTATATGCATTTATATGTCATTTTATATGATTTTTGGGACTAACCTATTGACCTAGAGCCCAGTGCCAGTTTCTGTTTTCTCCTTGTTTTTGTGTTTTACAGAAAAGGGGTACCAAACAGAGTCCAATAGACGTGCCAATTTTTGAGGATTTTTTATGGACCAAAAGAAGACCATGGAGCATCGGAGTTGGGCCAGAAGAGTCCCGGGCTGCCCACGAGAATGCCCCCCCCTAGGGCGCGCCCCCTATCTCGTGGGCAACCCGAAGACCCCCCTGACGTGAAACCAACGCCAAAAATTCCTATAAATACAGAAACCTTCGGGAATTAACCTAGATCAGAAGTTCTGCCGCCGCAGGCCTCTGTAGCCACGAGAAATCAATCTAGACCCTCTCTGGCACCCTGCCGGAGGGGGCCATCATCACCGGAGGCCATGGAGGAGGATCTCGGAGGGGCCATCATCGCCATGAAGGCCAAGGACCAGAGGGGGAAAGCCATGGAGGAGGAAGCACAAGGGGGAGAACCTCTCCTCCTCTCTCTTGGTGGCACCGGAGTGCCATCGGGAGGGGAATCATCGCCGCGGTGATCGTCTTCATCAACATCACCATCATCATCACCATCCTCATCTCTTTTACGCGGTCCACTCTCCCACACCCCGCTGTAATCCCTACTTGAACATGGTACTTTATGCTACATATTATGGTTCAATGATGTGTTGCCATCCTATGATGTTTTGAGTAAATATCTTTTGCCCTTGGGTTGATTGGTGATCTAGATTGGTACGAGTTGTATGTTTTATTTTGGTGCTGTCCTATGGTGCCCTCCGTGTCGCGCAAACGTGAGGGATTCCCGCTGTAGGGTGTTGCAATACGTGCATGATTCACTTATAGTGGGTTGCGTGAGTGACTGAAACACAAACCCGGGTAAGGGGGTTGTTGCGTATGGGATAAAAGGGGACTTGATGCTTTAATGCTATGGTTGGGTTTTTACCTTAATGATCTTTAGTATTTGCGGATGCTTGCTAGAGTTCCAATCATAAGTGCATATGATCCAAGTATGGAAAAGTATGTTAGCTTATGCCTCTCCATCATATGAAATTGCAATGACGACTACCGATCTTGTTAATAATTGCCTAGGACAATTCCGCACACTGATCCACAATTATTCCACACTCGCTATTTATATTGTTTAGTATTATATTCTAACTTTATGATAACAGCACCTACTTTTATATTTTAGCTCTTCGATATCATACAAAGTTATCCTCTTCATACCCACAACGTAGTTTTATTTCTTGTTTCTAGTCGGAAGCAAACGTTCGGTGCACGTAGAGTCGTATTAGTGGCAGATAGGGCTTGAGAGAATACTGATCTTACCTTTAGCTCCTTGTGGGTTCGACACTCCATACTTATCACTTCCACCTTTGGGAATTGCTACTATGATTCCCTGCACTTGGGGATTATCAGGCGCGACCATGATACGGGCTGCTGGCAGCACTTGGATCTGAGATCAAATGGTCGCATGCTAAGTTGCTGAAAATTGCAGAATAACCCTCCAGGATAGGATATTCTCCCATAGGTCTAGAATCACACCATGCAACCGTTCGATCTCAGATCCAAGGGCTCTCGGAAGCCCGTATCATGGGAGAATGGAAAGCCACTACCCTGCCGTTTGCACGCTGGCATTTCGCTCCTACTCGTCCCCGCACGTCCTTCAATACTACGGCGGTTCGCTCCTAGTCATCCCGTCCATTCAGATTATGGCAGTTCCACTAATCCTAACCCTCCTCCCAAATCCATGGCGTCCCAAATCTCCACGATCGGCGGTGAGTACAAGGTTAGAACCATCACCGGTGATTAGTTCGACGTCATCTACACCCGTTCTTCCGCGACGGTGAAAGGATGCCTTCCTCGCTTCAGACGCATGTTCGAAGACTTAGATGATGAGTGGGTCGCTGGGCTAGATGTTGCATACACCACAGTCCTGGGACGAGAGAAGGTTCTAAAGGACGAAGAGAGGAAGAAGCCCGCCGTGATCCAGGTTTGCGTGCATGACTTATGCTTGGTCTACCACATATGCCATGCCGACGTTGAGTGCTAGGATTTTAAGGACTTCCTCGAGAGCAACCTAGTCAAATTCATTACTGTAGACTTTGGTAACGACAAAGAAGTCCTGCGTCGGATAGGCCTCGTTGTAGGCAACACCTTCGACCTCCAGAAGAATTGGCTGGTTTCCTCTCGTCAGCCTTCAATGTTGACCCTGGCAGGAGCCATGGTTCATCCTACGTATGGTAAACTGGTAAAACCTCCATACACGTTTCATTGTCATGCATGGCAGCGAAATGTACTAGATATAGACCACATCCACTATGCTGCAATGGATGGCTACCTTTGATTCAATATCTACAAGGGTTGGATGAAGAGCAACAGCCAAGTGTGCGGTTCAAGCAAAGAAGTATCGGCCAAGAGGAATACGGACAAGGACGAAGTCGAGGACGTGGACGAGGACTCCGAGTAAGGTGGCAGTGTCCTTGCTCATGGTGGTTCTAATGCAGTGTCTACCGGAATAGTTGCAAAGTTTAATTTCAGGTGTGCTTAATTTAATTTGAGGGGTGTGTTGTGCTGAGCCCCCAGCAGAACTATGTTATGTTTCTTCTTGTTACTTTAACTCTTTAGTATGTACATACTAGTATTTCTTACATTTTATCTTTTAGTTGGTATAGTACTACCACTTGTTTCTTCACATTATATACATACAATATATATGGCCAACATCATATAGCCAGCAATTTAGTTGTCAAAGAATTTCAGGGTGCTTAGTTTTGTCAAAGAATTCCAGGGTGCTTAGTTTTATTTGAGGGGTGGATTGTGCTGGACACCATTATTGTGACTAGCCTTTTTAATAGTACTATATGCATAATTTGGCGACGAGCGCTCTCTATATGTACCATCTTTTTTTTTAATTTCAAGTTTTGCTACATGGCGCAATCCATCGATACTACTGTTGTACAAAAGTATACATTTTTTAAAAGGCTAGAGGGCGGGGCAGTCTAGCTTGGTCGGTTTCACGAGAGGCGAGGGCCTTTGTGATTTGATGGCTCATTACTGCTGGAAGGCGGGGCCTTGTGATTTGACTACTGGTATAAATGCGCCGACGACCTGATCGAGGAGGAGCAAAGAACCGTGCGGTATACTCAAGTTTTCCACAGGAGTAGTACTGCGACGGAGGAGCACGAAACACGGTAGCCCAGTGCCATATGGCGATAAAAATGATCTAATTTGCTAGTAATCTCATTGTTAGCATTGTTCTATTCATTCCCTCAAAAAAAACATTGTTCTATTCATGCCTCGCAGAGAACATGACACGTGTGGTGAAACACCCGAAGCAAAAGATGAAACACAGGAGCAAAAGAAGAAGGACGATTATCACCCCAAATGATCTAATTCGCCACGGAGTCGTAACTGCTCCTTCATCACCTCCACGACCTCCATCTCCTTGCGCGTCTCCTCTGCCATCTTCTTCATTCTGTCCATGACGCGGGATTTCTCGATGCGAGCCTTCATCATCTGTTCCATGGCCACATTACATACCTTGACAGCATCCAGGTGCTCGATGCAGAGCTTCGCCAACTCCTCCTTCTATTCCATGACGAGGGCTTGCAACATCTTCATCGAGGAACTACTATTCTCATGCAGCTTCTTCCAGCCGGCGTTCTTCTCCTTCAACAGGTCGATCTCGTGGCAGAGCTTCACCTTGTCCTCCTGAAGTCGCAGGATTTCGCCGGTCGCCTTCTTCTCTGAGGCAATGCTCTTCTTCAGCAGCATCACCATGCCGGCGGTCAACTCCCCCTGCTGATTGAGCTCAGTGGGCATGTCGTTGAGGTTCTCCTTCAGCAACTCCATCAAGCCTTGGATGAAGTCCTTCTGCTTATTGAGGTGCTTATTGAGCTGATCGGGCATGCCGTCGAGGGATAACGACTCCAGCTCCGCTGGCTCGGCATGTTCGCCTCCGCGGCTAGGGCGCTCCTGGGAGCCATCGCCTGCCGGTGAGAGATCTTTTGAGGTCTCTGTGTGGCGGCGAGCCCTCTCTTTTTTTCCACAGCCTTGGTTGCCGCTCCCTTGTTACGAGTAGTTCTCGACCTAGAGCTCTGCTCATCGGCCATGGCAACGACGGACGAAGAAGAAGCACTTATGAGGAGGAAAGGTAGAGTAATTTTCGGTTAGGTAGTTCCCCTTTTTATAACCTAAGTACTAGCACTAGTACTAATACCTGCATAGTGGGAACACGTTCAGGTTTGGTAGTACGTACTAGTAGGTGTGAGCAGGCTTTCGAATGTGATGGGAACAAGGTAAAGATTAATTGATGGTTTTGGTTTTGAGGCCCGAAACGGCTCCCGATGAGTTTAGTGAAACATAAATTTCAAGTACTACACTACTCAAATGCGTAAATATTATGTTATTGTCAAAAATTGGCACAAAATACGAAGGAGACCAATGGAAGTACTACTAGCAACCCACGATTTAACTACTCGCATGCGCGCAGTGGAGTAATAATGTCTTTCTTCCGCCCTCACGTCCACTCAATTTGCATGCGTTGTATTAATTGACCATCAATGAAGTGAACGACTTTAACCGTGTCAAATTATCATATGGGGTGGATCTTGGTACAAAATTGCGTCCGCCTGTGTACCCACGTGTGCGTGCGAGGGAATGAGTGTGTGCGTGGCATGCGTGCACATCTTCGCTTCGTGCATGTACCGCCAGTATGGCTCAGGGAGGACAAGTACATTCTTCTGGAACCAGCAGCACGTCACTGTGATCAATCCACGCAAGGAGGTCGCGACAACGCCTCCACATGTGCCACGTGGCTTCATGAACTGTAAGAGAGACACTGTGTAGCATGCCATTGGTATTCTAATTTACGTGTTTTGCACATACTCGAAGTACTAGTAAGGTACACGTGCATTGCATGCATCAGATTTTGCAACCAAATTATGAATAAATACCACACTATAGCATGTAAGCTCTGAGTCATATATTCCTGATGTAGCCCTTCGTTTAATTCTTATAGTTCATCTCATTCAAAATCAATTAGTTTTTATAAAAAAGCTAAGAACGCGGGAATAGGAAAAACATGGGATTATAGTGGAATGTCGTCTTGAATCCTACAGGATTGTATGAGTGTTTGATTGTGCATAGAAAAAATGCAGAATTCTTTCAAAGAGGTTTGAGTGGATGGGATGTTTCCTATGAAATCTAGTGCAAATGAATCATATGAAAAAATTCCTATGGTTTACAATCCTACGAATCAAACAACCAAGATAGGAAAAATTCCTAATGATTAGAATCCTCCAAAATTCCTTTGAGAATCCTTTGAATCAAAGAAGCCCTTAATCTATTTTATGATTCATGAAATTGTGCATTGTAAAGCATAAAGTAAAAAACAAATAATGGCAATTCAACTAGAAAAAAGTTTGGGCAGTTATGATACAAAAGATTCTAGAACAAAAGAGAACCACTATTGTTTTGAGGTTTGTGCATTATGCTTAAGTTCAACCATGGAGTCTGCTAGATTGTACGTCTGGCAAAATCCGGTGGGGGGCTAGAAGATGGTGCGAGGGGCCGAGTGGAGGGAGACTATGAAGGAATGCACAAGTGCGAGATCGATATTTAGAGAGAGGGGGCGAACACGTGCGCTGTTGCACGCAGTGGCGGAGCCATGAAAAATAAATGAGCTAGGGGGCCAAGCATTGCTAATCCTTTATGAGGAGGGTCAATTCATGAACTTAAACCATTTTTAGCAGCAATTGTCTAATGATCACATTCATATTAGCCTCGATATATAGTGATGTTAGGGGGAGGGGGCAGGGCCCTTACTGCCCCCTGTCTTCGCCATTGTGCACGCGTCTGAGAGATGAAGCGGAAGGCATGGATGATGAGAGGGGGACGTTGGATATATAATTAATGTGGGTGTATTAGCTATATATGTTAATCCTATATAGAGAGGTATAGATTGATCAATGTGGACGTGGGAAAGAGGGTGAGACCACACTGGATATATCAATTGATCGGTTTGTGTGGAAAACTATGAAAGACCTAGCTATATACACACATACATAGAGGAACATCGATCATTGTGCATGCACGCGTGAGAGATAGAGAACGCCTGATATGATGGAGAGGGGGATGTGTGTGTGTGTGCCTTCATGGGAGTCTGACCTGAAGAAAAAGATTGCATGTGTGAGATGGATAATGCCGACTGGTAGTGTGTGTGCATGTATGCACGAGAGAAAGTTAGTGGTACAATTATAAAGAGAATATTACTGTGTGGGTGTAAAAGAATAGGTGAGGTCATAATCAATGTAAAGTTGAATTCAAATATTTGAATAAGAGATCATGATGTTTGAAACCCATGCATGCATGAATATAACGGAGATCTGCGTGGTGTGGTTTGGAAATGAGCATGTTGTAATGTATACACATTGAATAAGGTCAGACTGATTTGAATTTGAGATATCGATGGTAGACATCATTTGGCCACGTCGCATCCGTGCATGGACACACTATTCTAATTGGAGAAGATGGGCGGCTTACGCATCACATATCTATATCTATACCCCTATATATATTATATTTTATATTTTTTATATTGTGTGTGGGTAACTTTAGCTTTGAAAGATGGTCGTTGGATGAGGCGAATCCGATGGTCCAAAGATGGCAAATTTGAGCACTACTGGCCGTTGGATATCATCTAGATTCCAGTAGATTTTGCCAGATGTATAATCTAGAAGACCACATGGTTGAACTTAAGCATAATGCACAAACATCAAAACACAAGCACTTCTTATTTGTTCTAGAATCTTCCGTATCATAATTTCCCAAATGTTTTTCTACATGATTTGCCATTATTTATTTTTACTTTATGTCTTACAACGCACAATTCCATGAATCTTAAAATAGATTAGCTTTCTTATAAAAACTAGATGATTTTGAATGAAATGAACTATAAGAATTAAACGAACATCTACATCATGCATATATGACTCAAAGGTTGCATGCTATAATGTGGTATTTATTCATAATTTGGTTGCCAAATCTCATGCGTGCAATGCACGTGTACCTTACTCTAGTCTAAATGGTGTTTGTGTGTGTGTGTTGTGCGTGTTGAGGTGCAAATTGTCTTTTTTGGGTACACGTTAAGCTTGTTCTTCCAAAATTTCAAGCCGCGCCTTGTTATGCCAAAAATTCAAGCTAGCGTCTCTGTCTATCATGCTGCGAAACTCCCGCCTCTTCAATCCGTGCCTTGTTAGCCCGAAATATTTAAGATATCTCTTTGTCTTGTTGTGCTCCGACAACTCCCTCCATCTCTACTCGCGCCTTACTATTTTGAAATTACAACGCGCGCGAAAACTCCCACCTCCTGTGAAATCCCGACACGTGAAATACCCGTGGTACCCCTGAACCGAAAGAACCGCCTCAAATCGGTGGGGGTACTTTCGTAACTTACCCCACATTTCGGACAAGCACGTCTCTAAGCCATGGTTCCCCACCGCCATCCCATCCGCCCACCCATTCCTACACCGAGGCCGTGAAAACCCGTGACGAAACCCCACACACTGCTCCGTCCACCACCCAGCCGGAGCCTCTTCCCCGACGATGTTGTCCACAGCAACACCTCGACGTCCCTCATCCATCGTACCGGATGAGGATCCGTCGTTGATCTCATCGTCCCGCCGGTTTAGCCACCCCGTCCTCCACCTCCAAGGAGCTGCCCTGACGTTCACCTCATGTTTCGCGCCACCTCCATTCCCACACCGTCGTCTTCACCTGCACCACCGGAAGAGCATCATCATCACCGTTTCTCGGATGAAGCTGCGGCCTAATCGGCACCACCAAAGAGGTTGTACACTAATCGCCGCATTTTCTTCGTGATTAGATCTCACGGTGCTGCCGGCGCTCGGTCCCGAGTCGACACGGCGCGGCTCCATCCACGGCAGCGTCGCCGGCCACTTCCTCCACGGCAACGCTCCCTCGACGGTGACGTCCACATCAGTAGGAGTTGCTGCTGCTTTAGCTCTCACTCGCGCTACTGCTCTGCTCTTGCTCTCGGTCCCCTGCCTGGTCTGCTCTTGCTATTGCTGTTGCTCGTGCTGCTGCTCTCGCTCTTGCTCTTGCTTGCGATGCTGCTCCGATTTAGGTACACTTCAGTCGACTGAATCGACTTTTGGGTCAGTCAATTTTCA
>NC_041381.1:463490911-463506966 GCF_002162155.2 Triticum dicoccoides
GGGAGTGTTTTCGGGGCAGGCGGGGCGGTGCACCACCGGCCGCGGGCGGCGGGAGGCTGTTGTTTGGCCGGTGGTGGCTGGCGGCTCAGGGGGGTGGAGGTTCAAGATGAACCACAGGCCCTTGATTTCGTATCCAATGGCTACAAAATCGACTGACCAGAGATGAAAAAGTCAGTCGACCGACGTGTAGCCTCACCTTGCTAGTGCGTTCAGTTTCGAAAGCAAAATTCAGTTTTGACAGTTAAGTTCAGTTTCGACAGTTAAGTTCAGTTTCCACAGTTAAATTCAGTTTCGACAGTTAAGTTCAGAGATGAGCGGCTGATGTATTTTACATCTAGCACTTTGTGGTTATGTATTTTACGTCATGTATTGGAGATGCTATTAGAATTCCACTCAGGTTAACGTTGTTCATTGTCTCTCTTGTCCTGCTTCAGCCTCGGCGTCGTACAACTCACCGGAGTTACTCCAACGACGAAACCCTCCATCACAGCGGAGCAGTACCTCGGGCTCCATCTCCAGACGCCTAAGATCTTCTTCCCCTCCTCCGACAACCAAGTCAGCCGGAGCATCCTCACGGCCAACCCAATCATGCTGAGATCGACATGGCTTCGCCAAAGAGGTTGTACACTTGTTGCATCTCTTTTTTACTCTACATGTTATATGTATTATCCACTGAGCACTCGTAGTAACGGGAAATACAATTATTTTATCCTACTATATGACAAGTAGTGAGGTACCAGGTAACTTAGCTATCCGTGATGGACTCTCTTGAACGCCATCATTATTTATCTCTGCGCGTTTGAGCTATGCATTTGTCGATGGGCCTGGGAGTTGAGCTAGTATGGCATTGGCCTGGGTCCAAAGTAATAGAAGTAGCACAAAAACATTTTTTTAGTGTAGGATTTTCCTTGCTCAAGCCTGCCTACTAGAATCGCCAGTGCTTGAAAGGAAAAGTGAATGAAAACATAGGAAGTGGAAAGTTTCCTATGGTACTACTTTTCATGAATTTGGTGCAAAGGAATGGAGCAAAGGAAAACTATAGGATTTGTTCGCTTAGTGTCTCCTTGAAAGAAAAACCATAGGAATTCTAATTTTCACTTATCCTCCTTTTCATATTCCTATTCATCAAGCACAAGACTAAGAGATAGTAGCATAATAGCATTATAACCGTACATTTTCTTGTGGTTCGACTTAATCTCACCATGCTTTTTTGCATCCTGTGATCTTTCAATTCTTGTGAATCAAACACCCAGATTGGCAGAAATCCTATGTTTTTAAATTCTCTATTTTGCACGTGCATTCCTATCCTATTCCTGTCTATTTCCTATCCCTGCATTGTTAGAATCCTCAAATTCAAACAAGCCCTTACTCAATTACTTCTGTTACAGATATGTGTCAAAGAAAACCTTGTGTGGTTTGTCCTTCTCCTGCGGCGCTGTGTTCCACCCCAGCTTAGCTGCTCCAACGACAGAAGGGTTCATCACAGCAGGGATCTGCTCTCCAGACTGTCTTTCGCCGCCTCAGATCTTCTTCCCCGCCATAGGCAGCCATGACAACTGCATTACCATCATCAACTGAGCAGATGACCTTGAGGACTACACGGGTTCGCAAGAGAGGTCGCACTCTTCCGTATCTGCTTACGTTATGCGTCGCTTAATATGATGACATGCTACATTATCATCGTGTTCACCTATTAGACTCCGAGTCAGGTCCAAACTAATGCTGAAACTTGAGTTTTTAAATGGTTGTGGGGTACATATTGGGGCATCAATCAGTACTATATGTCTACTATCTGGTTAATCTCCGGTGTCTACTATGAGTTTCATGTTGGGTGCAAACAAACATTAAAGGAGCCATTATCTGTATTTTTTAACTAAAGCTATTATCTGCCTGCTATCATTGGTTTTGGGTCTATCCACAGTTTGCTACCATCACTCTCGATTTGTGCATGCACTCCTTACGTAATCTCACTATGTTTTATTCCTATGCATGCCAGTTATTGTACACAATGGAACTGATCATGTAGAGCAAAAGAGACGAGCCTTGCGTGGCAATAAAATTTCATGCAGACGTCGTTCCATGGTGGGCGCAAAGGCAGCCCCCCTCCACCCATTTCAGATCGTAATCAAGAGGAAGATAACTGTTCCGAGGGGGATTCAAAAGGAGAAGACCACTCCTATTTACCCCATGAGGTCTTCGCTCTAACTTGGCATGCTGATGTTGGTAATATCATGCATATGGTGCCTTGCATTGCTTACTGTATACATTAAAGATGTCATCTGTTTAGTTTAGACATGCTTTGTGTCAATGCCATCTGTTTAGTTTCTTTATCGTATATGTGAATCATGCAATGCCATCTTGTCTAGCCAGGCATCATATATGTGAACTTTGCAATTCCACCCTGGTTAGCTAGTCATCTTATATGTGAATTATATCATGCCATCATTTTTTTATTACGTGTTAAATTTGTCAACAATTTTAGTACATTCAATTACTCTTCCTGTGCATCAGCCATTCGGCACGGTCATGGAAAAAATCTGGAGTGGAAACAAGGTTTTCAGAGTAGACAATGCTATCTCACGAAGCGCATGTCTTGCTGGTTACCGATAGCTCCTCATAGGAGGATTCAGAGACAGATGACCAGTCATATTTCCCCCCGAGGTGCATGCCCTAATTTGGCAGGGTTATGTTGCTCATATCGTGCGTATGGTATCTTGCATTGCTATGTCATTTGCTTAGTTTAGACATGCTTTGTGTGAATGCCACCTGTTTAGTGTCTAATTACCATATATGTGAATTATGCAATGTCACCTTGTTGCAAGACATTATATATGTGAATTATGCAATGTTATCTTGTTGCAAGGCATTATGTATGTGAATTATGCAATGCCATGCTGTTTACGCAAGCGTCATATATGTGAATTATATCATGCCGTCCTTTTTTGTATTTCTCATTGCTTTTGTCGACAATGTTTGTATATTCAACTGCTCTTCATGTGCATCAGCCATTTCAGTTGGTGATGGAGAAATCTGGAGTGAAAACAAGGTCTTCAGAGCAGACAATGCTACATGCTGAAGCAGATATCTTGCTAGTTACAGATAGCTCTTCAGAGGAGGATTCAGAGGCAGATGACCAGTCCTATTATCCCCCTGAGGTGTATGCTCAAACTTGGCAGGGTTATATTACTCATATAATGCATATGTTGTATTGCAATGCTTAGTTTTTACATCATATACACAATATTGAATGCCATCTCCTTAGTTGACACATCATATATGCGATTGCCCTCTGCTCACTTCCTTAGTATATAAATCATATATTTGAATTATGTCATGCCATGATGTTTATATAGACAGCATGTATCTGAATTATGGCATGCCAACCCATTTTCTCAAGACATAATATAGTTATATCATCTCATCCTGTTTACATAGTCATCATATTTTAAATTATGTCATTCTATCCGTGAATTATATCATGCCATCATGTTTCCATCGACGGCATGTTTGTGATTTATGGCATGCCAACCACTTTAATAGACACATCGTATAGTTATATCATGTCATCCTGTTTACATAGTCATCATATTTTGAAGTATGTCATTCTATCCTGTTTAGTTAGCCATCATACATGTGAAATTGTGTCATGCTATCCTGTTTAATTAGCCATCATATATGTGAAATTATGTCCTGCTATTCTGTTTTCTTAGACAACATAAATATGAATTATTTCATGCCCTGTTTTCTTCCCTACTATCCATTGCACCTGTCTATCTTACAATGTATGTACATTCAATTACTTTTCTTATTTATCAGCCATTTCAATTGGAGGGAGTGATGGCGGTATCTGTGGGAGTAAAAACACGGTCTTCAAAAAAGATCGTGCTACCTGTCGATGCAGATAGAACCACGGTTGTACTTGCCCAAGAACCAGCCCCACCACACATAACCCACACTCATGCAGATTGTACCCCTACCCAGTTGGACAGAGAACCAGCTACACCCCTTAGAACCCCAACCCCAGCAGATAGACACCCAGTTCCCGTTGACACAGCATCGTCTCCACCACAGAGCACCCAAACATGAGCAGCTAGTAAGGCAACTGCAATGCCCAAATCACGAGGACCACCACTCCGAACCCGAAGTCAACGCTTAAAGCGGAAGAAGAATTGTTCTCAGGTTAGGTTACGTAGCTATGGTTCATACTACTTTGCTCTTGCATCACTGTATTTACTGATACCAACTAATTTCAAATGTGAAGGATGCAATTGAAACTCCAATGGCGCAATAGGTATGTTTTAAACATGTTTCTTCAATGTGTTTGGCTGTTTGCTGTTGTAACTTGCTCTATGTTGATTTCAGTTTCAATTGAATAAACACTTATGTTCTCATGCCACGCACATTACAAGTGTTGTTATTGCTGTGTAGTTTCCCACACTTATATTCTGTCTATGCTGCTTTGTCTTAAATAGATATGATTCGAACTGTATCTATCTTGATTTGGCAACATAAACTAGAATGATATAGACCATACAGTGACCATACTACATAGATATATGTTTGTTTCATGTTGTTATCCTGTTCACCTTACTATTGAACTGGTTTACCAAAATGAGTTGCATATACTACATTGTAAACCTGAGATGTGTTTGTTTGTTTCTCTTATAGAACGCGGATAAAATATTGGAGAAGAGTACCCTGTTATGCAATGGTAAAGGAAGTAATGCAGATAAGGTTCAAGATAGTGAGACATCCCTGTTGGTCTCCAAGAAAGCTGATAAAAACTATATTGAAGACACTGAGACAACCCCAAAGTCCTGTCTTCATGTAGTGTTCGAGTTACTAGCAACCACTGCTGGCACCAGCTCTTCGAACTCGTTGCCTGAATCAGTTCGGCTTCTTGAGTCTCAACTTCAAGTTGAAAGACATCGATCAGATGTTATGCGACAGGAAGCCGAAGGACTGAGGAAGTCCCTGCAGAATTCAGATGCATACTTTCTAGTGCAACAGCAAGCGCTGGAGGACTTAAGCGCCAAACAGGAGAAATTTAATAAGCTTCCTAAGCATCTTGCCAGCATTATGGGTACCCAGGATATTGTTTCTTGAGCTCTTCTGAAGTGGTTTCAGTTCTAGACTTGTTTTGCTGTGGCATTTATATGCTGCTGTGTTCCCTATATTTGCACTGGTGGCGAACTTTGATGCCCAGTGGATGTAATATGTGTAATAGCCGTGATAGCCTAGTGTAAGTTGCTTGCTTATTTATTTCCTTGTTGTCTTGTTTATTTGTTTGCTTGTAGTCAGTGCAGTTCTTTTTCTGCGGTTTGCTAGTGGCTGCAATAACCTATTTTTTAAAATTAGGCCACAATAACCTTGGGCTAATATTTACTGTAGTGACATTGGGCCTCCTATGGGTCGTAGAAACAGTGGGCCTTCTATGGGCCATATAAACAGTGGGCCTTCTACGGGCCGTAGAAACAGTGGGCCTTCTACGGGCCGTAGAAACGATGGGCCTTCTACGGGCCATAGAAACAATGGGCCTTCTACGGGTCGTATCATCAATAGGCCTTATACGGGCCGTATGATCGATTGGCCAAACATGGGCCAAACAGACCGCATTCTGGCCGTAAACGTGCTAGAGTTGGAATCGTCCGTTCATGGGCCGACCATAACGGGGCATCGTTAATAGGCCGTATTTGATGACGCTATGAAAACGGCCCAAGGTATTAACGGACCACAAACGGGCCGACTGTAACCACCGACTGAATTTGGCCCACAAGCAGAAAATGACAGTAACGGGCCGTAAGTAAATGAATGCTAGAAATGAGCCCAAGAATAAATGGGCTCTGAGAAGGCCAAAAGATAACATGGCTGGAAATGGCCCAACGGAATAACGGGTCGTTAATGGGTATAAAGTGATACACTGTTCTTTACGGGCCAGTTTCACCACGGGCCGTTAATGGGTGTAAAGTGATACACTGTTCATTACGGGCCAGTTTCACCACGGGCCGTTAATAGGCCAAGAGTTACATAGGGCCTCATATGGGCCGAAAGACGTCATGAGACACACATGGGCTAGAAGTGAAAACGGGCTGGAATCATATTGGATGGCCCAGATGATGCTACCGGGCCTAATTCGAATAGGGCGTAACGGGCCTTGGGTTAGCGGGCTATAAATGGGATATATGCGAACATGCCATTAACAGGCTTTCCATGGTCCGGCCTGCCACCTTTTGACCAAGTCAAACAGGCCGGCCTTTTCATAGAAATGGGCCTCTGTTGGGCCGTGCCACGTGTCGACGTATCATAGGCGCCTTCTGTCCAATGAGTGGATGACATTTGTCCCAGCGATGAGCCGACACGTGTTTCCTCCAGCCAATGATGATTTTACACGTGGAAAATCCCCATTGGTCGGGGCTGTTAACGGGTTATCGGATCCAAAACCCGACCCGATAGCTTAACGGTGTTCCGTTACAGTGGATGCCACGTGTCGGTCACCCTTGACGAAAGCACTTCTGTGACGCGCGATTTATCGTCATGGAAGTGGACACTTCCGTGATGATAATTTTGGTAATGTCATGGAACACTTCTACGATAGCACAGGTATGACTATCTTGATTCTGTCATAAAATCGTCATAGATGTACATGCATGACAGAAAACGCGACCTACTGTGACAAACACGTATCATCACAGAAGTGTATTTTTTTGTAGTGTTGGAGCGCAGAAGTAAAAAATTACTTCCGCTCCAGGCACGGTACTACCGTGCCACCCCGGCACGATACTACCACGGCTGGTGCGAATGTAATTTTTTACATCTGTACAATAGCTCGGTACTACCGTAGATGCATCCTGAGCTCTTTTGCTTTCCAGATCTCGTGCTTATTTGTTTCTTTTGGCTTTGGCCTTGGCATTTGCATTGATCCTTCTTGTTTCTCATGCATGTTCTTGTGTTTTGTGTCTAGGTGGTGGCTTCGGTTCCCATGCTTGTCGCTCGAATCCCAGCCGTGACACAGGGTCAAAGAGGCTGCGCAACCAAGATGAAGCTCCAGAGGGGTCCTCTGCCTCCCAATGCAGGACCAAGCACACCGCCACCAAGCAGAAGGAGCCCGTCATGGGCATGGATGAGATGCCTCAGGCCGAGTTCGTCATTCGAAGGAAGCTCAATCCATATGTGAATCCCCGGGCTAACTTCAGAGGCAATGATCTCTTCTAGACCAAGCAGCAGAATCTTATCTATCTAGATGTGATCAAGGCCAAGTAGAACATCTACGTGGAAGTTCACTGGGTTGACATGCATCATATGAGGCAGGACAAGAACCGTGGCTACTTTGTAGAGGCCTTGGATCTGGTGGAGCAGTTCGGCATTGAGCACATGCTTACTTTTCACATGGACTTTGATCCAGAAATTGTGGCTCAGTTCTTTGCTTCGGTTCACTTTGACTTCGATGAAGCAAGGACCATGACTTGGATGACCAATGGTCGACGGATGTCTGCTAAATGGAAGGAGTTCATGGAGTTGCTTCAAGTTCCAGATGAAGGGCTCGACGCGCCCGTTGGAGTTCGCCCTCATGCCAAGTCTGAGTCTACCAACAAGAACCAGCTCATGCCCTTCCTTGTTCAGAAGACTCTTCCCAGCAAGAAGAAGGTGTGGGTGCTGAACCCCTTCCTTGATATCATGCATCGGCTCTTTCGCAACACCCTCTTCCCACGCATTGGTGACATGGGCCAGGTGCATGCGTACCTTGTTGACATGATGCTCATTTGTGAGGAGGCTCGCCAGGTTCAGACTCAACCACTTGATGTCTCACATATCATGTGGTGTGAGCTTCAGTATGCCGTGTTCAATCGTAAGGTTCCTATCTATGGGCCTTACTTGTTTCACTTGATATCCAAGACTTGGGAGAAGCTCTTTCCCAATGATGAGTTTGAAGCACCAGGATGGATTGGTCATGAGCCCATCAAGCTCTGCATCAAGAGCCAATGGGCTAACACCACCACTGCTGCTGAGGCTACCAAGATGGGTGTGGATGAGGATGAGATTGAGAAGGAAGAAGCTGCTGAAGACCGTTCTGCTGGTTACACTCCTCCCTCTGCTGAGCCCTCGTGGGCAAAGAAGCTGAAGATCAAGATGAAGAGGTTGTTCTGCATGCAGACCCTGGGTCAGTACAAGGCACATGTTGCTCAGAAGGAGAGCCGCCGTCGCGACAAGAGGATCTTGAGGGCGTGTGGTGAGGATGTGTCTAGCGGGTCTGAGAAGCACATCACCCTCGAGGCTGCCTGGATGTCTAAGCAGGGCTACAAGTGGACTGATTCTAAGGAGGAGAACATTCCTGCTGCTGAGTCTGGCGACGAGGAGTCGTTCTCCGTCTGAGCTACCACCTATGTCGTAGGTGCCCTCTCTGCCTTTTTGGTGTCTCGATGCCAAAGGGGAGGGAGTGTAGGATTTGTGTGTCGTGTGTTTCACCTTGTCGCTTTGCTTTCGTTCTGTTGAACTTCGTTTGCTTTGGTTTGGTTGTGCTTGTGAGACTAAGTTCTATCATATGGTGTAAGACATATGCACTCCTACTTATCTTTATGTCCTCGTTACTTAGTTATATCTATCATCTTGCCTACTTCCTTAGTGATGATTTTACTATTACAAGAGACGCCTTGTCTATAAAATATAGGGGGAGTGTTGATCCTAGTATGTGTGCCGTGCAGTCCAAAGCACATCTCTAGAATGCACACATCTAGGGGGAGCCCATCTATATTTTATAGATGGTGGGTTTGCTGATGCCTCATTGGTTATCTCTATGTGCAAATCCCGTATTGTCATCAATCCACCAAAAAGGGGGAGATTGTAAGGGCATACTTGTCCCTTAGTAGTTTTGGTGATTGATGACAATGCTTTTGCGGACTAATCGTGTGCATTGAGCTTTTCAGATATATCATGACTGAACGCAAGATGATTTGATGCCCCTCAAAGATTATTGAAGACGGCGTTTCTCTACGTTTCTTTTCGGTGGAGTTGAGTCATAGGAGAGCCATACTATTAAGAGGAGGTCCGCATTGGAAAGGTTTGGGTGGAATCTCACATACACGTTCCTTTTGCACCGCCTTTCCTTTGGCTCTTTGGAGTTTCCTCCGTCTCACCGTGTCTCTGCAAAATGAAGGACTCCGAGTGTTGTTGTTCACAGGCTGGCGGTAGTACTGCTCCCCAGAGCGGTACTACCACAGGCACCAGCGGTAGTACCGGGCTCCGGCACGGTAGTACCATGGGCTCCCACGGTAGTACCATGGGCTCCCATGGTAGTACCGCTCCTTCTGAGCGGTAGTACCGTGAGCTTTGGCCTGGAGCTGCTGCGCAAGCGGTAGTAGGGGCGGATGTAATTTTTTACATCCGCGCCCTACGCGGTAGTACCATGCTCTGACGCGGTAGTACCATGACGCCTGGCCAGGCACAACAGCATGAGCGGAAGTAGGGCAGATGTAATTTTTTACATCCGCACCCTACACAGTAGTACCGCACCTGGGTTGCGGTAGTACTGTGTCGGATTTTTGCACCGATAAAATCTCAATGGAGGTAGTCACGGATGTAATTTTTTATATCCGTGCCTACCGTGCGTGGACCGTGGCTGCCCTGCGGTAGTACCGCACGGGGTTGCGGTAGTATCGCACCAGCGGTTCTACCGCACCATGTCGGTGCTCATCTATACAAGTCCAGGCTCTGCCGCACCCACGGTAGTACCGCAGGCCACCGCGGTAGTACCGTAGGCCCGTGCGGTAGTACCGCTCCTATGGTGCGGTAGTACCGTGGGTGGCGGGCTGAGTGGTGGGTAACGGTTGGAATTGTCCCCCCACTGTATAAGGGGGTCTTCTTCTCCAAGAAGACTTACCTCTTCCATCCCCAAGCTCCATTGTTGCTCCAAGCTTCATTTTCGCCCGATCTCTCTCCCTAGCCAATCAAACTTGTTGATTTGCTCGGGATTGATTGAGAAGGCCCCGATCTACACTTCCACCAAGAGAAATTTGATTCCCCCCACTAATCCCTTGCGGATCTTGTTACTATTGGGTGTTTGAGCACCCTAGACGGTTGAGGTCACCGCGGAGCCATAGTCCATTGTGATGAAGCTTCATGGTGTCGTTGGGAGCCTCCAATTAAGTTGTGGAGATAGCACCAACCTTGTTTGTAAAGGTTCGGTCTCCGCCTCCAAGGGCACAAATAGTGGAATCACGGCATCTCGCATTGTGTGAGGGCGTGAGGAGAATATGGTGGCCCTAGTGGCTTCTTGGGGAGCATTGTGCCTCCACACCGCTCCAACAGAGACGGACTTCCTCTCAAAGGTAAGGAACTTCGGTAACACATCCTCGTCTCCATCGGTTCCACTCTTAGTTATCTCTTATCTTTACTTGTGCAAGTTTTATTGTGGTCTTTCCCTCGCTTTCTTGTGTGCTTGTTGTTGTTGCATCATATAGGTTGCTCACCTAGTTGCACATCTAGACAACCTACTTTGTTGCAAAGTTTAATTTGGTAAAGAAAAGCTAAAAATTGTTAGTTGCCTATTCCCCCCCCCCCTCTAGTCAACTATATCGTTCCTTTCAGGAGGGGAGTATGAAAAACTCAACTCTTTCTTTCGTAGCATAGGCATTCAACATCATGTTTCTTGCCCACATGCTCATCAACAGAACGGCTCTGCCGAGCGTAAACATCGCCACATTGTTGAAGCTGGCCTCTCATTACTAGCTCATGCATCAATGCCTCTTAAATATTGGGATGAAGCATTCATTACAGCAACATACCTCATTAATCGACTTCCAAGTAAAGTCATTGGCAATTCCACTCCATTGGAATGTCTCTACCATTAAAAACCTGACTACAACTCTCTCAAAACTTTTGGGTGTGCTTGCTACCCAAATCTATGTCCATATAATCATCACAAGCTTGAGTTTCGTTCCACTCAATGTGTTTTTCTTGGCTATAGTAATATACACAAGGGATACAAGTGCCTATAAACTACAACTGGACGTATCTATATTTCTCAGATGTTGTTTTTGATCAAACCCTATTTTCGTTTGCCAAACTTCATCCCGATGCAGGAGCCCTTCTCCGTGCTGAAATAGCACTTCTCTCGGACTATGGCACGGTCTCTGATCACGGGCGTGAATTATCTAAAGCTGATCATGTGAACAAATCCATTGAAAATTGCACTTCTAATAATTCATGTGCAGTTGTAGCCCATGATTTTATGTGTACATATGCAGCCAACACTGACGTCGCTCACCCTGAGGAGGATCTCGCCAACAGGTGATCTGGCGCGCTATCTGAGGAGATTCCTAGCGCCGGCGCAATGATTGGCGCACGATCCTAGGAGGATTCCTCCCCTCTGTAGGTGGCTCGCGACCCGATGGCCGACAGCGCAGAACCCACCAGCCCAAGCGAGCGCGGGGGCTACTCACCTCTCGCCACGAGTCCACGGGCCGAGGGAGTGGCCGACCAGGCGATAGCAGCTGGGCCTAGCCCGACTGTCCCGACGCGCGCATCCACTCGCACGGATTTGGAGGGCGACATGCGGCGCGCCTCTGCTGGCGGAGCGATCCCGAGGATGATTTCTGAGCCAACAGCTGGATTTGATCAGGTGGTTGGATCTTCTGTGCCGGGTTCCTCTGCTGCACAAATAATCCCTCGGCTCACACACGGTCTCAATCAGGTATTATTAAGGAGACGGAATACAAAGATGGTACCATAAGGTATGATAAAAAATGTGCCTTTCTTACTACTGTCGGTGAACCAGTTAATTTGGTTGATGCTTTTGCTCACAAAGATTGGAAAGAAGCCATGGATAGTGAGTATGATGCACTTATGAAAAATAAAACATGGCGCCTAGTATCACCAAAGGATTGTATGAATGTCATTGACTGTAAATGGGTGTACAAGATAAAAAAAATATGATGGAAGTATAGATAGATACAAGGCTAGATTAGTTGCTAAAGGTTATAAACAGAGGTTTGGCATTGATTATGAGAATACCTTCAGTCCGGTTGTTAAATCAGCTACTATTCGACTTGTCTTGTCCATTGCTATTTCCAGAGGTTGGAGCTTGAGACAGCTAGATATTCAGAACACGTTTCTTCATGATGTTCTTGAGGAAGAGGTGTTCATGCGGCAGCCACCAGGTTATGAGGATCACAACACACCATATTATGTCTATAAGTTGGATAAAGCTTTATATGGTTTAAAACAGGCCCCAAGAGCTTGGTATTCTCGATTGAGCATGCACTTACAACAACTTGGATTCAAACCATCCAAGGCAGACACCTCTATTCTTTTACAATAAAGGAAATGTCACTGTTTTTGTGCTTGTTTATGTTGATGATATCATTGTTGCTAGTTCAAGTTCAAGTGCTACTACTTGTCTGCTTAAGGATCTTAAGTTGGAGTTTGCTCTCAAGGACTTAGGAGATCTTCATTATTTCCTTAGCATAGAAGTCAAACAGATAAGAGATGGTATACTTCTCGCACAGGAAAAATACACAGCTGACATACTCAGGAGAGTAGGTTTGGAAAATTGTAAACCTGTGAGTACACCTATCTCAACCTCAGAAAAACTTTCGGTTGAAAGTGGAGAAGCACTTGGATCAGAGGATGCAACACATTACATGACTGTTGTGGGTGCTCTGCAATATTTAACACTCACACGTCCTGACATTTCTTATGTTGTTAACAAGGTATGTCAGTATCTCCAGGCTCCTAGCACTACTCATTGGACTGCAGTCAAGAGAATTTTGAGGTATCTTAAGTTCTCAGAGGGACTTGGACTTCAGATTATCAAGTCCTCTTCTATGCTTGTTACTGCTTACTCTGATGCAGATTGGGCAGGATGTGTTGATGATAGAAGGTCTGCTGGTGGATTTGATGTATTTCTAGGAACCAATCTTGTGTCATGGAGTGCAAGAAAGCAGGCTATAGTCTCTAGATCAAGCACTGAGGCTGAATACAAAGCTTTGGCAAATGCCACAGCTGAAGTAATGTGGATACAGACACTACTCTATGAGCTTGGAATTAAAGTTCCAAAGGCTGCCAGTCTATGGTGTGATAATATTGGTGCAACCTATCTGTCAATCAATCATGTCTTTCATGGACACACAAAATATATTGAAGTTGATTTTCATTTCGTCAGAGAAAGAGTAGCTAGAAAGCTTCTCGAGACTCAGTTTATTCCTACAGAAGATCAACTTGCTGATGGATTCACAAAACCACTCACTATGAGAAAGTTAGATGAGTTCCGGTACAATCTCAACATTGGCAGAAGTTCATAAGGTTTAGATTGAGCGGGAGTGTTAGAATATGTATAGGATAGGTTATGTTTAAACCTGTAATCTATCCTATCTCTTGTTCTCTGTCTAACTCCTCCTGTAACCGAACTCCTTCTGAGATCCTCTCGACCTCTTCTTGTACGCCAAGGTTTCACCAATATATAAACATGCGGCCCGAGGATCAAATGGTTCAACGCTTCCAACATAATCTACACCTTGTAATCGCCTAAATATCAAAATTTGTTCTTCCCACAGGTGCAACATGTTCTCCTTGGCATACACCTTGGCAGAAGTTCATAAGGTTTAGATTGAGCGGGAGTATTAGAATATGTATAGGATAGGTTCTGTTTAAACCTGTAATCTATCCTATCTCTTGTTCTCTGTCTAACTCCTCTTGTAACCGAACACCTTCTGAGATCCTCTCGATCTCTTCTTGTACGCCAAGGTTTCACCAATATATAAACATGCGGCCCAAGGACCAAAGGGTTCAACGCTTCCAACATAATCTACACCTTGTAATCGCCTAAATATCAAAATTTGTTCTTCCCACAGGTGTAACATGTTCTCCTTTTGAAACCTCCCGATGTTGCCACGAAATATACCAGGACTTCCGTTAGACCTGCCCTAGACCGCACGGGGAAAAAGATCTTCCAAGGTGCCCTAGAATAAAATTAAAGTTGTCGAAATGAAATTATCAAGATAAATAATGAGACGGACATTCAAGACAAATTATAAGAGAACACAAATTTATTAATTAAGAGTCCCGCTTCGGTACAACCCCCTCACAAAACGTATAAAAAGTAGTATGAACCTTTCATAAGTCGTATACATTTTATAATGGGTTGTCCAGTATAAGCCGTACGGATACGAGGCTCTAATTGCCCACTGGGCCGGCCCAAGTCACGTTCAGTATTTATGTAGAAAATAATACCAAATACTGCAAAACAAGTGGCCACAAGGAATCGATCTAAGGACATCAAACTATTTGTACGCGCTGGTTGCCGCTAGACCGATGGACTACTTGTGATTTACTATAGTGCGGATGGTATAAGAACAAACAATGCCGTACATACATAAAATATTTCTGAAAAAATCGAAAATACTCTTGAACAAAATTATGATCAACTTGGGAAAGTCGAATATTTTTGAAAAAATAAAATTATTTATGAAACTCCAAACTTTTCTGAAAAATGGAATAATTTTTGAAATTCCAAAATATTTTGGAGAAAGTGAATTTTCTTTTTGCAATCCTAACATTTTTTATAAATGTGAACAACTTTCGTAATCCTCAACAATTTATAAAAATGCAAACAAAATTCCAAAATCCATACATTTTTAGGAAAACATGAAAAAAAATCAAAAACATGACTTTTTTTTCTTAAAAACACAGACATTTCTAGAAACTCCGACCAAAATTTGGAAAAGGCAAACTTTGTTTTCGGATCAGTGAAGAATTCTGAAAGTGGAAACATATTTAATCTTTTTTTTCATTCGATGCATAGACGCAACTTGCATGCAGGCGAGCGACGATGTAGGGTTCGTACGATGTTGTGCGGGCGATACAGGCCGATCAAAAAACAGACGGACGTCGCCCGTCGTTGCGTGTCGTGTGGTTTAGCCCACTAACCCGACGCAGTCAACCGACCGAGTAACGCGCAGGCTCGTCGCGTGGTCGAAGGGCGACGTCGGTAGTCCCATCTCGCGACGCCAACGGGTTGTTGACCACCTTAAATAACTTTATTACGCAAGTACGACAAGCATTGGTTTTTTTTAAACAACGACAAGCGTCGGTCTTCATTGAACTCATGTGCAGTATCTGGAGTGGCACTAGGAGTCTTCGCCGGTTCCGAACTAGGGAAGTTTCCTACTGACATGTCAGATTCCCCACAAAAAGATCATTGATGTTTGATGTCTTTTTATTTATGTTTTTAACTCGCACACAGTTTTGTCACACGATATATCAAGTTCGGGTCCGCCAGAGGGGAGAGTTTGCACACGTTTTATTTCCGACTCCACAGAACAGACCCAATTTTTTTTCGCGCGTTTGACTTACCATTCAAAGCATGCACGCCAATGTTTAGTGGTTATTGACACTTTATGCATTTCCTACGGTTTTTCCTGTCGAAAAACCCTAAAACACTGCGCACGTGAAGCAGCGTGCGTTCGGTGTCCGAACTCTTTGAAACTTTGTGTGGGCCACTGGGATGGGCATGTCCACCAGCTAGCAAAATTTGATGTTCATCTAAAGATGACCAAAATTTGACCTACGCCAGCGGAGGCCGTTCAGGTAGGAACAAATGGCCTGTCTAGAAGGACATTTTTTTCGACATCCTTCAAATGGACCCAATATTTTTATATGACATTGTATCCACATGAGAAGCATGCACGCTAATTTTCAATTCATTTCGACACTGTATGCATTTTCTATGATTTTCTGGACCGAAAAACCCTAAAATACTGCCCGGACGTGACGCAACGTGCGTTTGATGCCAGATTTCGTTCATTTTTGGCATGGAGGTACCGGGGTGGGGCCCCACACGCGCTGGCAAAAGTTGAGTACATTCCGTGATTGCGCTCAGGTACTTCATGTGGAAGGCACGTGTTCCGATATGGGGGGAAGGGTTCCTTGGGTGCATGCCTCTTCTTCAACATCTGTCAAACGGGCTCGGATTTTTTTTTTCACAGGCTAGAATGACCATGGCAAGAATGCATGCCAAAATTTGTCGCATTTTGACACTGTATGCATTTTCTACGATTTCCTAG
>NC_041381.1:463507430-463520331 GCF_002162155.2 Triticum dicoccoides
CGTGACACAACGTGCGTTCGGTGTCAGATTCCGTTCATTTTTGGCGTGGGGTATCGGGGTGGGGCCACACACGCGCTGGCAAAAGTTTGGTACATTCTGTGATTGCGATCAGGTACTTCATGTGGAAGGCACGGGTTTCGAAATGAGCGGAAGGAATCCTCAGGAACATGTCTCTTCTTCACATCCGTCAAACGGGCTCAGATTTTTTTCATGGGCTAGAATGACCATGGCAAGCATGCATGCCAAAATTTCTCGCGTTTCGACACTGTATGCATTTTCTATAATTTTCCCGGCCGAAAACCCCTAAAACACTGCCCGGACTTGACGCAACATGTGTTCTGTGTCAGATTTCGTTTAGTTTTAGCGTGGGGTAGCGTGGTGGGGGCCCACATGCGCTGGCAAACGTTGGGTACATTCCGTGATTGCACTCACGTACTTCATGTGGACTTTAAGGCTTCTGTTATTTGTAATTTTTGTCATTATCAATCAATATCAATGTTTTTATGTCCTAAATTTTATTAAAATTTGTCAAAAAATTGGATGCTTCTGTTGTTTACGATTTCTTGCATTATCAATCAACATGAACTTTTTTTTGAAACGTAACCAATTTTTAAATTTTGAAAATTTCACGCATTTGGAAAAATAGGAATAGGAAAAAAGAAACAAAAACCAGAATATAATAGAATGAATAACGGTTTTAGAAAACAAAAAAACACCGACGTGAATATTCACAAAGCTAGATTTGCCACATAAGTAGCCAGAAAGAAAGCCGGTGTTCAAAATGCTAGTTCTTAAGTTTGCATGCTCCTCATCTTTCTTTAAAATTGCTCAAAATGCTCAAAATGTTGTTTCAAAAAATATTCTTAACACTTTAAACTAACATATCTCTTTAATTTTCTTTTGAAATGTTCCTGGTTTTAAAAAATGTTGTTCATGCTTTTCAAGAAAATATTCATGATTTTAAAAAAAGAATTTTCAAAAATTGTTCAAGTTGGTCGAAAAGTTGTTGTATTTTCGAACACTATTCTATTTAAAATGTTCTTGTCTTTCAAAATTGCTCAGAATGTCAAAACATGAATATTTTCTAAAAAGAGCAAACAAAATTTTGGAAGCACATTAAAAGACCAGAAGGTTTTGTTTGAAAGCATGTTGTTTTTCTACACCTCAATTTTTTCCAATGACTTGTATGACCAACTCAAGTCTTCATGCCAATTAGTTGTTTGAATTATCTACAAGTTTTGCATTTTCTTGAGTCTCCCTGGCCCTAGAACTTTGTTGCATAAGCTGATCGAGCCAAGTATACTCCATTACCTTCCCATGCCCAAGCAGTCACATCGTCCACTCCCTGCCGCAGCTGGACATGCTCCGTCCGCTCCCAAAGAGTGAACACTTCAATAAGAGCCAGGTGATCAATATCCATATTGATAAATTTTAGCATGCATTGAAAAAAATGTTCAATGTGTAATAAAAAAAATTCTGAATGTGTGTCTAAATAATTTGTATGTTTAAAAAGGATATTCAGAAAATATTTAATTTCTTGGCACAATTTTGAAAGAATGTTTTTTTGCGATACAATTTTGAAAGAATGTTCATTCCTGTTTTCACAAAGAAATGAGAAAAAAGAAGATTTTTTTTAAACCAAACAGCAAAAAAAACATGAACATTTTTTAACTTGAAATGTCATTTTGGGCCTTTGGATGAGCTCAAACTGTGAAGCTGGACGTCGACAAATCTGTACGCTTTTGATTTTCCGTTAATAAGGAGGAGAGTGGTAAGGAAACGGTCACCCAATACAAAAGATCTTAAAACATCGCGCTGCAAATTAGCAAAAATAGTTTGGTTGTTCTAGTGGTTTGGTCCGTGTGCAAGACAACAGCAGGTTGTGTGTTCGAGTCCGGCTGCATCCAATGTTTTTGGATTTTCTACTGTTTGCTGCTGGGCCGGCCCAGTTGAACTTGCATGTACGCCGGGCTGTGTAAGGTACATACACAGGCTGTGTATAATTCTCAAAAAAAAAAACCGCAGATTATGTATCGGCGTGGGTGTACAAAGACCATCCTACCCTTTATTATGAAGGGGTATGGAAAGATCTCGTCCATTAATGTGTTTAGGGGGGGTTGTACCAAATTAGAAGTGTATTGATATAACTTTCAACAATCAAAAAAACACATGGACATCTAGCTTTTTCTAATGCATAATTCATATCCAGCTTCTAAAATAATAATATATCACAACCTCTTGCGATGGTCTTAAAAAACGAAACCACAATGCAGTCTACTCAACCTCCTCGGTGATCATCACTATCCTAATATGCATATGTGGAGGAAGAATGTATACGGTGCCTGAAAAAAAGTACTAGTTGGCAGTATTAAAAAAACTTGGGAGTTCTAAATATAATTGCAAAGTGGGATTTACAAGAAAGACAGTGTATCTAATCCAAAAATGGTGCTTTCACATCCATCTTCATCCATATAGCTTACACTAAACTTGTTCAGTGTGTCACAACATCATAGTGGACCTCTTCAACAATCAGCATTATCCTCATGCGCACACTTGGACAAGAAGAAAGTACATTTCACCTGGAAAGTGGAAATAGAACTTGGCAGTTTGCAGTTTCGACTTCCAACATAATACAAGACGATAAAGCCTCGACAAGATGTCATAATTTTAAACATTTAGTAAATTATAGGCTAAAAATTGTTACATCAAGATTAAGAACCCTTCTTACGCATGCTGTTGTTATAGAAAACAACTTTCGACTACTTCTAACTAAGCTTAAAATTTGCCAAGATTAAATAAGGATCCTAGACCTTCACTAGTCCAAATCATGCTGCTAGTTAAAATAGACAAAGAGGTTACCACTATCTGAGAAAAGCTCAGAGAGCAACTTCTCACATGCTACAGTTATACATGAGCTTCATCATTAGTCACAAATCATAATAAAGGCAGCGGGGACGAGCATTATCAATTTGTGCAATCAGTTCAAGAGAGAATTAGCATTTCACAGTGATCCCAGCTTTACAAGAGAGGCTTGGAAAAAGACTCACAATTGAAAATTAAACTAGTAATAAATATGGACTAAGGGAGAATTTCACAAATACAACAGAACGATCAGGTAAATTATTAGTAAGCTGGTCTAAGCAATCATAGTATCATAATAATATCAAAAACACATGCGCCTAGCTTATTAACTTGCAGTTTTTAGGCATAAGCTGCTCTTATATCCGTCGACAGTTTCATTCTCAGCATAAAGCTCTTGATTTCTGATGCATGAAAGCCAAACAGCCAAACAGGGCCAGGTTTTCATTAAAGCCATCAAGCAGATCACAGAACTACAGATAACATTACTATCTACCACTACTGCTAATTTCGCTCAGAATTAACTCTCCTTGTGCATCCCCTAATTTCAACCTCTGGATCTGGTCATTGGTCCTTCCGTCGCTGCAGGAAGAAAACCATCTTTGTATCAGTAGGATGCGAGTATATTCGGTTCTTAGACACAACCACATGAATCGTATGAACTTCACTACGTCATGTGGGCAGCGCTAAACGCACGAGATGGCCGCACCCATCAAGAGATGCCGACCAATGCTTGATGTCTGCAAGCGTTGCCTCGTAGATAGTCATGTTCCTTCTTTGCCAGCCTTGGAGCATTCATCCATCCTCCCTCCCTCTCTCCCCGGACGCGTAAATGTCGGTTTTCACCACATGGACAGACTATGATGAAGGGCCCAAGGAACCAAAGTTAATCTAAAGGCCAAGAAGATCAGCTTATAGCTGATACCGAAGTCTAGCAACAAACCTGTACCAAGTAAAGTCACGCCTCAGGTTTTTGAGGGGCTTCCATCCCTCAAGTCCCCAAGGGCCTGTGCTGCTGCAATCTCTTCCTTCAGCGAATCAATTACTTTTTGCAACACAACCTTTTCAGCTTCTCGAGCAGCAGAAGCCTCTTCAATCATTTCCCTTGTCCCAACTTCACGTCTTGGTAGGTCAGCTCCTTGATCCGTATTCGTTCCAGTTGCATCTCTTTCCTGAGCATCTTTCACCGGCCCAATTGGTCTAAGGTAGTAAAGTGTTTTAGTTGAAATTACTCTCTTGACCAGTTCAGGATTTGCATCTACTTGATTGCTAGAATACATCTTATTGTTTCCTACAAAAAATTCAAGATAAGAGAAAGGAAGGCTGCATTAGCACTAGTTTGTTGTGATGTTTAATTTGCCTTTTGTCTGGATTGATAAATAGAACTGCCACTTCATGAACTCTCATACCTGAGCTCTTCCTGTTGGCCACTATGCAATCTTCCATAAGGGTATCTGATTGTTGGTTTAATGCTGATGCATCTTCATTAGCTTTTTCATTACCTTCCCTCGGCATTGCACCCACCTCATGTTCCTTGCCCACTGATTCATCAAACTCTTCATCACTGATCACAATGACGTCTTCAAGACTTGGCTGAACATGACCTACAGTTGCACCCACCTCATGTTCCTTGCCGACTGATTCGTCAAACTCTTCATCAAGCATCACCACGATGTCTTCAAGACTTGGCTGCACATGACCCACAGTTGCCCCAATAGTTTTTCTGTTGGTTGTGCTTACTGCTCGCTTGAAGAGGTGCACATGACCCACAGTTGCCCCATGTTCTGAGCTGCTATTCTGTTTAGCGAAGACATCAGGTGAAGCTTGTTTCACATTTTTAGTTTCTGTGCCCTTTCTTACACATCTCAGGGTCGAATTATCCGCAATTTGTGCTGACCCGGCAACTTCCGCAAGATGTTCCAGGGTACCCTGAATGGTGTCCAGGCCATTGAGTTTTTCAACAAGAGGAATGTCAGTCTGTGAAACCTCAAAAGTATTTAATCTCGAAAAAAATACCTCAAAAGTATCTGGCCGAGACATCCCTGGGAGCACATGCTGCTTCTTGCCCGAATTATCATCATGAAGCACCTCCATGTTTTTGTCCCTCGGGCTAACCAAAACAGGGAATTCCTTCGAATTTACATTGTTATCAATGGCAGTATCACACCCAGAAGCGTACGGCCTCCACCATCGTGTGTACTCAAACGTCACAGCCATCATATACTGCGGAACGATGAAGGCGAAATTGCTAGGCTCCATAAAGTATGTTCCCCAAGCAATCTTCCAGTCTGAGTTAACACGGGCAACAGACCCAGGCACGTCCTGGTCGAAACCAAGCTGCCTTGCAACACGATGAGGATTGTACTGCTCAATGCAGCGCATGCCTACAAGCTCGCAAGCGCGCAGACACTGCGCAAAGGATAGCAGTTGCAGACTTCTTGCCATGTCCCGGCCATGAACCCAAGAGCAACTCTTCTTGGGAGACGGGGCAAAGGTGAAGCTTCCATAGGGCCTCCACTCAAACTCCATTGGCAACATGAACACTCTGTGAAGATTTATGGGGTCAATTACCTTGTGAGCTTCATGCCACCGGGCAGCCCAAGGCTGGTGACGAGCAACGGGGTCGAGAGTGGTCGCCATTTCAGGGCGAAGCTCCGGGAACCTGGCCAAGACCCACAGCTGGAGGATGTGCAGCGGCGCCCACCCCACGAACGGCTGGTATCTCTTGTCCAGATTGATGTAGCGGTTCAGCGCCGAGAGGTCGCTGTAGATGCTGGCGAGAGCAGCGGGTCCGAGCGCCACGCACCCGCCGCGCGCCAGCCGGGCGGCGACGGGGAGCACCTCTGCCCGGACCACGTCGAACGGCGGCGCCGGCAGCACGAAGAGCGACAGCCACATGGCCAGGAACGCCCCGTGCTCCAGTAACCCGGTGGCGCCACCGTCGCCCGCGGCGGGCCCCTCTCCTGCCGGGGGCTCGAGGAATGGCATCGCCCACGCGGAGTGGTCCGGTCTCTGGCTGTCGCTCCGGTAGAGCGCGCGGCGAACGCCCTCGAGCGCCTCCACGTCCTCGCGAAGCGCGCCCTTCAGCGGCGCGCGCACGGGCCTGCCGAGCAAGGGCAGCCCCCCGAGCACCGCCACGTCCTCCAGCGTCACCGTCGCCTCGCCCCAGGGGAACACGAACGTGTTGGTCTCGGCGGACCAGATAGCGGCGAGCTGAAGCATCGTGCGCTCGTCGCGCCGCACCCGGCAGGTGGTCGCGAGGACGGCGTCCTGGATCCCAAGCTTCCGCCACAGGGGCTCGCAGCGCGGGCGGAGTTTGGCCACCCACCTCGTCCACAGATTTGGAGCTTCCGCCCAGCCCTTGAACTCGACCTGGATCCCGTCGGCGAGAATAGGGCCGGCGTTGCGGGGGGGAGAGGGGAGAGGGGGGCGCTGGCCGGCGCCCGCGCGGGGGTGGAGGAAGTGGGCCAGTCGAACGGTGGGGGTTGACAGGTCGGCGTCGCTGGAGATGACTGGGACAGCGGACTCTTGGACAAGGAGCTGCTCGCCGCCGGCCATGGCGGTGGCGGTGGGGTTGGTGGTCCGGTCTGGGGTTCTGGGCTTTGAGGACGGAGGAGGTGCGCACTCATATCGCCCCTGATTAAGCCCTAGTTTAATGTTTTTTTTTTGCCTAAAAAGGTTATAAATGTTTTTTACAGGTTTTTTGGCGGTTAGAATACTCTTCTGACATCCTAAAAAACTCTTTTGACCTGTAGTAATAAGTTTTTTTTGAGGAATCATCATTTGTACCCTGGGGCTTGCTGGTGGACAGGACAGATGATGTGTCGCCACTCGCCAACCCGGGCTCCCTTGCACAGTTCTAGTAGTTGCTTCGGGTCCGTTTGGTTTAGGGTCTGTGACCGACGGAGCCGCAATAAAAAATCAGCGAGCGGCAGCAAGATTTGGCTGCATCGCCGTCATCATCACCAAAAATATTGGCCCGCCCAACCGACCCCGAACGCCCCAGTGCAACTCTGTCTAATTCACGGGGGCTGGAAAACTCTCGCCAGATAATTTGGCAGCGCGGCTCACGTCCCGCTCTTCACGTCGGCCTCCTTCGGTGTTTGTTCAAAAACAGTTTCCAGTGCAGCCGATTAATCTCGCACGAGGAACGCTGTTTTTTTTTAAGATAGTAACGTCTCTATGATGAGTATCTCTAAAAGACTAAGCGTCAAATCATCTTAACATTGAGTCTCCTACCACGTAACCAACATCGTCGGAAATAAATTCAAAAATATGCTAGTGGCGGTGTTAAATTTAGGATTTGAATTTTGATGGGCTGAGAATAACACTATTCTTCTAATCATTCAACCATAAGTTGTTGCGTCACGTGTTCTATGCGGAAAGCAAAAACATCACGTACATGCGGCTATAATTTTTACCTTTTTTTGCTGGGGTTTTTCTTTTTTGACGGGAACATGGAAATTCCATTAAACTTCAAGCACAGCAATGTCACTGGCTAACAGTTTTACAATGCAATTGGGGACAGAGGCCTCCCAGAAGGAGTCATCAAACCCAGAATGAACACCCAGCTTGACAAGCTCGTGGGCTACAGAGTTACAAGTGCGTCGGCTGAAAGAAAAAGCATAGGAATCAAAGTTTAGGATGCATAGGCTTCTATCTTCCTTCACCAACACACCAATGGTTGCCTTGTCATAATCGTTGCTCTTCAAAGCCTGTATAAGGGTTGAGGAGTCAGACTCGAAGATGATTCGATTTGCCCCAATCCTGATCGCCCCATCAATGGCAGCAAGGCAGGCTACAGATTCAGATTGCAAAGCACATTTCAGGTTCACGGACTTGCCCGCACCAGCAGCGATAAATTCGCCAGCCTGATCACGGACCACATAGCCCCAGCCCCCTGCACATGTATTTTCATCAAAGGCACCGTCGAAGTTAACCTTCACATGATGCATGGGGGGCTTGCTCCATTTGTGAATGTTCGGTGGCCTAGGAGGTTAGTTTGGTTTGCGCAAGCCCAGGGACTCAATCAGCATCTTCTCCACCCGGTGACAAACCGCTTGAGGCTTAGGAGCCGCCTCACCAGCATTGGCCTTGTTGTGAATATTCCACCATTCCCACATAAAGGTCACGGCCTTTAGTTGTGTGTCTTCATCACACCTCCACAGCTCCTGAAGCATGGAGTGGGCTGAATTGCAGAGCATGAGCTTTTCCCGGGTCTCTCCCAAAGCCAAAATGTTCCAGCATTCTTTAGCTTTCTTGCACTTCAGGAAGGTGTGCCCTCCATCTTCATTTAACCTATGGCAAATAGGGCATCTAGTGTCCAAGTCCATGCCTAGCTTTTTTATTTTCATGCGGTTAGCCAGACTATTGTGGGCAAGGCGCCACACAAACATCTTTATTTTGCTGGTGGCCTTCAGGGACCAGACATGCTTCCAATCAAATTTGACAGTGCTGTTAGCAGAATTTTCCTTAGAGCTTGCAGCATCTCTTCCTAGCCTTCTATCGCGCAGCATAACACCAATCTTATAAGCAGACTTGACAGAGAAGATGCCACGCTGATCAAAGTGCCAAGCAAAATTATCCTCCATCCCTTCGCAGATGCTAATGGAGAGAATGGCCTTTGCGTCTTCCTCCTGAAAGAGATCACGGACCAACGCCTCGTCCCAGCCCCCGGTGTTTGGATTGAGCAAATCTGCTACAAGAGTGATTGGGGAGCGCCCAGGGAGAGATCTAGGCCTCCTTGTATCGCCCTCGGGGATCCAAGGATCTTCCCACACCTTGATGTTAGTCCCATCCCCCACTCTCCAGATAATCCCTTCCTTCAATAAGTCCACTCCTTTTAGGATGCTGCGCCAAGTGTATGATATGCCAGGGGCGGGAACAACGTCCAGAAGCTTTCCGTCAGGGAAATATTTAGCCCGCAACACCCTCCCACAGAGAGACTCGGGGTCTTGTAGTAGTCGCCAACCTTGTCTAGCCAACATGGCCAGGTTAAAGATGTGGAGACCCCGAAGGCCAAGGCCACCCTCAGTTTTCGGCTTTGTAAGACACTGCCAGCTCAGCCAGTGGTGCCGCTCCTCATCTTGATTATTCCACCAATAGCGACAGACCATTGAGCTAATTTCATCGCAGAAAGATTTCGTGATGTCAAAGCAGGACATGGCATAGACGGGGATCGCCTGGGCCACGACTTTAACCAAGATCTCCTTCCCTGCTCTAGATAAGAATTTCTCCTTCCACCCTTGGATCAACTTCCAGATTCTCTCTTTAAGATACTCAAAGGCCTTGGTTTTTGATCTACCCAAGAAAATTGGCAGACCAAGGTACCTTTCATTGAAAGCTTTGTCTCGAATTTGTAAAATCCTCTGAAAATTCCTTTTTGCTCGCTGAGAAGTTCCCTTGCTGAACATAACAGCGGACTTTTCCTTGTTTATCATTTGGCCAGACGCATCCTCGTAGAGAGCAAGGATTGGCTCATTCGCCTTCATAAAGATCAAGGAGTCATCGGTGAAGAAGAGGTGGTTTATCTTGGGAGCCGTAGGGCAAACTTGAACTCCCTGCAGGGATCCATCCTCCTCGGCCCGATGGAAGAGAGCCAAGAGCCCCTCAGCACACAAGATGAAAAGGTAAGGTGATAGAGGACACCCTTGCCTCAGGCCACATTGAGGCACCACCACCTCAGTCAGATTCTTGTTCACCTTTACCCTGTATGTGACCGTGGTCACACAACACATCACCAGTTGCACCCAGCTATTAGAGAAGCCTAGCTTCAGCATTATCTTCTCCAAGAAAGACCATTCAACACGGTCAAAAGCCTTACTCATATCCAGCTTGACTGCTGCAAGCCCGTCTCTACCTCCCTTTCTCTGGCGCATGAAATGGGTGGTCTTATAAGCAATCAGAATATTGTCGGTAATCAGCCGTCCAGAGACAAAGGCACTCTGGCTAGGAGAAATGACCACATCAAGCACCTCCTTCATCCGACAAGAAATCACCTTTGTGACAATCTTAAACACCACGTTGCAAAGGCTGATCGGCCGCAACTCCTTAAGGTGGGTTGGATTCTTGACTTTGGGGATCAAGACAATGACCGTTTCATTCCAGCCTGCTGGAATTTGGCCACCGTTCAGAACCTCGAGAACTTCGCCCTGCACAACGTCCCCTACTAGATCCCAGAAGCGCTTATAAAAGACCGCTGGTATGCCATCTGGACCCGGGGCCTTCAAATCACCCATGGAATTAAGAGCCAATTTTATTTCTTCAATGGTGAAAGGTCTCTTAAGGAAGACATTCATCTCAGCAGTAACAATGGGGGAGACCTTGTCAAGGAGCTCATCCGCTCTAGTTCCTGCACGAGAAGAGAAAAGCTGCTTGTAGTAGTTAGTGATAAAGGTTCTCAGCTCCTCCTCCCCCTCCGCCACACCGCCCTCGTCATTCTTGAGAGATTTGATCAAGTTCACCCTGCGCCTCTCCGAGGCGCAAGCGTGGAAGAAGCTAATGTTTCGATCTCCATCATGCAGCCAATGAGCCTTCGCTCGCTGCTTCCAATAAGTATTTTTTTGGTCTTGCAGTCTCTCAAGCTTGTACCTTAGCATCTGCTCAAGAGAGACTTGCTCCTGGGAGATGGCTCTTTTCCTGCAGCGATTGAGCTCCTTCTTGACCTTCTTGATATGGTTCTTTAGATCGCCCAAGACCTCTTTGCTCCATGTGTGCAGTTCCATCCCCACTCTTTTGATTGTGGCAGCTAACCCTCTATCGCCAGTCAGCATTGCCAACTGCCAGGCATTGCGCACCACCTCGTCGCATTGCTCCTCCTCAAGCCACCTTGCCTCGAATTTTGGTTGTTCAAACACGCACCCAGTGCTATTGCCCCGGTATTCCGGTTCCAAAACCACAATCACGGGTCTATGATCGGAGTGCCTTGGATCCCCATTGATTGCCTTGTAGGCCGGAAAATGGGAGCGCCATCCCAAGTTTGCGACAGCCCGATCAAGCCTCTCCTTAATGTAAGTGTCCGCCCGGTGACTGTGATTGCGCCAAGTGTAAGGATCCCCCACGAAGCCCAAATCCTCGAGCTCACAGAACTCCAGAGCACTCCGAAATTTATCCATGCAGGCATGGGATCTATCCGGACCCCCTGCTTCTCACTTGCGAAGAGGATCTCATTGAAGTCACCAAAACACATCCAAGGCAGAGAGGAACGTCCATGAAGGATGCGCAAGAGTTTCCAAGTCTTCTCTTTCTCCCAATGCTTCGGCTCACCATAAATACCAGTAAGCCTCCAGACGAACCCATCCTCCCCAGTGACGTCGGCGTCGATGTGGTAGCGCGACATCCCAGGGTTCACTCTTACATTTACATCCTTCTTCCAGAGAGGGGCCAAGCCACCGCTTTGCCCCTCACAGTCCTTTACCTCCATGTTGGGCATTCCCAACAACACCTTAATTCGCTTCATCCTCTCCCTGTCCAGCTTTGTTTCTGAAAGAAAGAGGATGTCAGGGTCTTCAGCCTTCTGTAGCTCCAGAAGGCCCTCGACTGCCGGCTAGTTCCCAAGCCCCCGACAGTTGAAAGCGACGACCTTCATTGCTTACTGCAGGGCTGAATAGGCAGTCCCGCATCTGTGCTTGTTGCAACTTGATCTCTACCCACCCCCTTTTGATTCCCCTGGCTTTGGAAACAGAACTGGTCATTCTTGTGTTTCTTTGTCAGTTCTTCGTCCTCGTCCAAACCAGTGAGCGGGAGACTGGGACCTCCCACTAAGCCCTTGCCCACAACGACCAGAGAGAGGTCTGAACCTTGCAGGGGGGCGGCAGAAAGCTTCCCCTTAGCAGCCCCACCTCCTTTACTCCCAGCCCTAGATTCTGGTTTTCTCTTGCGTACAGATTTTTCCGGCATCTCCGGGTCCGTAGAGAATAATTTCTTTGCAATCTCGGAAACTTTGTTTCTTCCTGGGACATGCTTGTTTTTTGCAAGTGGTGAAGTCGCCTCTTGCTCAACAGGCTTCACAGTCTCATTCACCCCTGTCTCACGAGAAGTTCTGCTCGTGGCAGACTCAGGGACGGAGCCACGGCTTCCCCCCCCCTCTGTCTTTGTTGTCACTGCTCCAGGATGCCGAAACAGCACCCTGCCCAAAGGATTGCAGCCGCTTTCTTCTCTCCTCTGGGGCTCTCAATCCTCTATCAAAGGGGAGCTTGCCAAACTGGTCTCGGTCTGCTGGGGACTGACATTCTAGATCACCATGCCCAATGAGGCCACAACTGAAGCAATAGAAGGGGAGTTTTTCATACTGTAGGTCATATTTCACATCCTCGCTGCCCTTCCTGATTGTCACCCACCGGCGCAAGGGCCCTTCAAGAGGGGTAGACACCCTGGCTCGCAGAAAGGAGCCTGAGGCATCACCGCCCTCGTCCACATCCACCGTGTAGTTCTTGTCGATCAGTTTTGCAATCTTCAGGCCCTTGCGATTGTTCATCCATTCAAAGGGAAGGTTCAAGATTCTGACCCAGATAGACATTGAGTCGAACCTGATATCTGAGGGGCGAAGCCGGGGGTCGTGGTCTTGAAGGAGAACCGCATGTTTACCCACCATCCATGGCGTCCCCTCTTGAGCCCTATCTCTGTCAGACTTGTTCGCGAAATCAGCCACAAACACATTATCTCAAACGTTCCTGAGCTTGAGCCCCCTAGGATTTCCCCAGGCCGGGCGCATTGCCGACGTGGTGGTGCTGATATGAATCACAGAGGGCGAGAGAATCATCCCGAGCAGCGACCACTTCACTGGCACCGAGCAATCCCCTTCCTCATCATCACTCATCTCCACAAAATCAGTGTCGTCCGCAAGGAGGTTAAGGCGCCCCATCATGGAGTCCACCCCTTCCGCCTTCTCAACAGGCTCCTTCCCCATTGCAGCATTCTGCCTCTCCCCTAACGGCATCTTGCTGGCACCAGATGACATGCCCAACACACCCTTCAGCCAGATGCAGAGCCACGGGAATAGATCCTCTCGATACAGCCAGCCCGAGCACCTTCCAATGGTTCA